>NW_006159660.1:1776011-1784942 GCF_000334495.1 Tupaia belangeri chinensis | reverse complement strand
TATATATATATATATATATATATATATATATATATATATATATATATATATATATATATATATATATATATATATATATATATAAACATCCCATTAAAAGATCTGTGAGTGTCACAAAGGTCAAGCAGAGATGACTTTTCTTTTACAGGAAGGAATAAACAGATAAAAAAAGAACTGGATGTTGGGGAATGGAATGAGCCAGGGGCTTCTGGCATAACTGGTCAGTCAGTTCTCAGGGAAGACTATTAAGGAGGTGCTGTTCTGCAGTCCAATGCTTGCTCAAGGATGGCTCAATGTCCTGGGGCTTGTGGGAGTGAGAAGCCTGAATGACATTTGGTCAAGTCAAGTTACTGAGTACCTTATCCAGATTAGTTAGTAGAGGCAAACAGTTCTGCTATTCATTTATGAGAAAAAGAATGAGACTGCAGAGTCTGTGTCTGACTTTGACCTAAGTAAATAAAGGGAGATGGGCATCACAAATCTTATTTTAAAAAGGTGATTCTATAAAGTAAGACATTTCCCCTAACACAAAGAGGGGGTAGAGATTTCTTCACTGCTGCTATTTTATAGAACCATAGTGCTTAGATGAAGTTCAACATGATCAAAGGGTTTAGTTCTATAATATCTTCAAATGAAAAAGGGTGGGCTGTAGTGGAGTTACAAGTATATAATCAAACAAGAAGTGACATATATGCAAATTGTACATTCTGTGTATCAAGGGCTTTGCGCTATTTTTTTTTCCAGCCCTGTATCTCTTGTAGAAATTGCTTCATTCATACAGTTATACACGTTTGCTATGAGGGGAACTAAAATGGAAATGTTGCATACAAATCTGCTTCCATTCCTCTCCATGAGCATTTGCCTCAAAGGAATGGGAGAGGGGAGATGGAAAAATTCTTCCTTAATTTTATGGTACTAACTGTGACTCTCCTATTTAGAGATAAATGTATTTTATATATGAGAAACCTTATGAGCAAGCCAACTACTTTTAAGTGGTTTCTACATTTTAGTAAATGACAGTCATACTTTCAGCTGCTTTGGCCCAAATCTGGAGCCATCCTTACTCCTCCAATTTTTCATTCACACCACATATTCAATCTGCCCACAAACTCCATCTGTTCTGTCTTAAAAATGCATGTAGAATCTGACCACTTCTTACCACCTCTACTCCACCCTGGCCCAAGGGTATCAGCTAGACTTTGTGGTACTCTCTATCCAGTCAGGAACATTCTTGTCTACCTCAGGGCTCCTGCCCTCCCTACTTCCTCTGCCCACAATGCTTTTTCCTGATCATGGCTCTCCCCCTATATCTTTGGTTTTTGGTTCAACTCTCAACACATGAGAAAGGTCTTTCATAAACTCCTATATAAAATAGAAACTTCTTCATTCTGTAGCATTCTCTTACTCTGCCTTATTTTTCTCTGTAGCACAACTTCCTATGATTGATTCATTCATTATCTTGTTCACTAGACCACTGAAATTTTTTCTTCACTGCTTTACCCTCAGGACCTAAGACAACCATTTTATATAGTCAAGGATTTCAATAAACACCTGTAAGATTATAAATAATATGTATTTTAATGAAATTTAAGGTTTTCTCTGTAATTATTTCACTCTAGGACACTGAAAGAAAAAAAGAAAATATTGTCAGAAATGCTAAAGAAATTTTTAAAATTTATTTATCATAATCTTGTTTATATTACATTGATTCACATATAACTTCATAGTGTATTACATTTCTTTTTCCAGGAGTACCATATATATCAGTCAATACAAAGACATTAAAATCCCTATCATCATCATCCAATAGCTTTTCATTTTTTTCATATTGTTATTCTTATTCCAATTATTTTTTCAAACATTCAATCATTATTTACCATTTTGCTTGCAAAAAGTCTTTACCCAACCTGAAATACTTCTCAGACCAGTCCAATTGAGAATACTATACACATCATCATCAACATGCCTCTCTATTTGTTCTTCTGCTATCCCTCTCCACACTCTTCTCCCACCCTGTTCTACACTGTCTTATCATCATTAACTATTTTCACTCTTTTATGCCCTCCAATATTTTGATCTCTACCATAAAGTGTAGATAGTCAGTGTATATTAAGTGGATACATGCATTATCTTTCTTTCATATCCTGGCTTACTTCACTCAGCAATAGATCCTCCATAACCGACCACTTTCTATCAAATGCCAGGGTCTTGTGTTTTTTTTTTTTAATTTTTTTTATTTTTATTTTTTTTTATGGCTGAGTAGTATTCCATAGAGTATATGTGCCACACTTTTTCAATCCATTCATCAGTTTGTGGACATTTGGGTTGGTTCCATGTCTTAGCAATTGCAAATAATGCTGGAATAAATATTGATATGCAAGCACTTTTCCAACTGAGCATTCTCCTGCCTTTTGGGTAGATACCCAGAAGTAGGATTGCTGGATCAAATGGTAGTTCTATTTGTAGACCTTTGAGGAACCTCTATACTGTTCTCCACAGAGGCTCAAACAACCTGTTTACATGCCCACCAACACTGTAGGAAAGTTCTCTTTTCATCAAATCCCCACCAACACTTATCACTTTTTATATTTTTAATCTTTGCCTTTCTGCCAGGGGTTAGGTGGTATCTCATTGTGGTTTTCATCTGCATATCACTATGATGAGGGATGTTGAGCATTTCCTCATGTGCTTTTTGGCTGTTTGTATGTCTTCCTTTAGAGGGATTTTTGTTCAGCTCATTTTCCCGTCTTTTAATTGGGTTAATCTTTTTTTTTTTTTTTTTTTTCCAAGTAAGCCACTTGAGTTCCCTGTGTATTCTGGTTATCAGTCCCTTGTCTGAGGCATATTATACAAAACTATTCTCCCATTCTGAGGGTTGTCGATTCACAGTTGTTACGGTGTCTTTTGCTGTGCAGAAACTTCTTAGTCTGATATAGTCCAACTTGTCTATTTTTAGGGATTATTGCCTGTGCTTCGGGAGTCTTATTTAAGTTTTTGCCTACTCCAATGTCTCCCAAAGTTTCCCAAGCATTTTCCAATAGTAGTTTTATAGTTTGAGGTCTTAGGTTCAAATCTTTGATCAATTTTGAGTTGACTTTTGTTAATGGTGAAAGATGGGAGATCAGTTTTGTCTTTCTTCAGGTGGATATCCAGTTTTTCCAGCACCATTTACTAAAGAGGTTTTCCTTTTCCCAATGGAGTGACTGGTATCCTTTGTAAAAAATCAGTTGGCTATAAGCTTTGGGAGTTATTTTTGGGGTTTCTATTCCATTCCATTGGTCCACATGCCTGTTTTTGTGCCAATACCATGCTGTTTTGATGATCACAGCTTTATAGTATAACTTGGGCTCAGGGAATGATATGCCTCCCACTCCACTCTTGTTGCACAGGATTGCTCTGACATTACATGGTCTTTTATTATTCCAGACAAACTCTATGATTGTCTTTTCTTGATCTGTAAAGAGTATATCTGGTATTTTTATTGGAATTGCATTACATATGTAGATTATTTTGGGTAGAATTGCCTTTTAAAATAATTATTTATTTAATTTAATTAATTTATTTATTTTAATTTCACCAGAGAGAGATACAGAGAGAGAGGGAAAGTGAGAAAGCAAGCCACCAGGTCTGGTACTCGAACCGCAGTTGGCCATGTGGGAGTGTCCAGTGCCTTAACCACCATGTCACCTGCTGGTCCCCTAGAATTGCCATTTTGATTATGTTAATTCTTCCAATCCAGGAACATGGGTTGTCCTTCTACTTTTTTATGTAACTTTCAATATCTTTTTAAAAAAGATTTTCATAGTTTTCTTTATAAAGGTCTTTGACTTCCTTAGTTAGGTTTATCCCTATGTATCTTATATATGTTGTGGCCATGGTGAAAGGGATTTTTCTTCAACTCTACTTCGTTCAACTTGTTGTTCATATATAGAAATCCTATAGATTTTTGGATGTTGTTTTTGTATCCTGCCACTTTACTGTATTGACTTATTACTTTGAGAAGATTTTTTTCATGGAGACCTTTGGGTCTTCTATGTATACCATCACGTCATCTGCAAATGAAGATATTTTCAACTCTTTTTTGCCTATTCGAATCCCTTTTATATTGTTCTCTTTTCTGATTGCATTAAATAAGACTTCCAGCACTATATTAAAAAGCAGTGGAGAAAGTGGGCAGCCTTGCCTAGTACCAGTTTTCAGTGGAAAGTCTTTTAGCTTTTCCCCGTTCGGTATAATGTTAGCTGTAGGTTCTTCATAGATGGCTTTTATTGTGTTGAGAAATGACCCTTCTATACCAATCTAACTGAGAGTCTTAATCATGAAAGGATGTTGTATTTTACCAAATGTTTTCTCTGCATCAATTAAAATGATCATATGGTTTTTATCTTTCGTACTGTTAATATGGTGCATTAATTTTATGGTCTTGTGTATGTTGAAACACCCTTGCATTGCTGGGATAAAGCCTACCTGGTTGTGGTGAATAATCTTTGTTATACGTTGTTGGATACGATTTTCGAGTATCTTGTTGAGAATTTTTACATCTATATTCATCAACAATATTGGTTTGTAGTTTTTCTTTTTTGTCATGTCCTTATCTGTTTTTGGAATGAGGATGATGGAGGCTTCAAAAAATGAATTTGGAAGGTTTCCTTCCTTTTGAATCTTTAGATATAATTTGAGTAGAATAGGGATTAACTCTTCCTTAAAGGTTTTGTAGAAGTCAGAAGTGAAGCCATCTGGACCTGGGCTTTTCTTTGTCGGGAGATTATTTATTATTGATTCAATCTCATGGCTTGTTATGAGTCTGTTAAGGTTTTCTATGTCCTCCTGATTAAATCTTGGTAGATTATATACATCCAGGAATTTGTCCATCTCCAAGTTACCATGTTTGTTGGTGTATAGTCACTCAGAGTATCCTCTAATGAAATTTTGTATTTCTGTTATGTCTGCTGTAATGTTGCCTGTTTCATCATGTATTTGATTTATCTTGTTTCTTTCTTCCTCTTTATCAGTCTAGCTAATGGTGTGTTGAGCTTGTTAATCTTTTCAAAGAACCAGCTTTGGTTTTCATTTATTTTCTGTATGGTTTGTTTATTTTCTATTTCATTTATTTCTGCTTGAATGTTTATTATTTCTTTTTGCCTGGCATTTTTAGGGTTTTTTTTTTGTTGTTGTTGTTGTTTTTCTAATTCCCTGAGGCATGATGTTAGGTTATCTATTTGTCACCTTTCCTTCTTTTTCTTATGCACACTAATTGCTACAAATTTCCCTCTTAAGACTGCTTTTGCCATTTCCCGTAGATTATGGAAACTAGTGTACTCATTATCATTTGTTTCCGTAATTTTTTTGATTTCAGATTGAATTTCTTCAGTAATTAAGAAGTCATTCAGAAATAGGCTGTTCAGTTTCCATGTGTCTGTGTATTTTCGAGGGTGTGTTTTGAAATTAATCTTGAGTTTAATTCCATCATGGTCAGAGAAGATGCTGGACATAGTTTCTATGCCTTTGCATCTGTAAAAGCTTGATTTGTGTTTTCTAACATATGGTCAATCTTTGAAAAGTTTCCATGCTGGGGTGAGAAAAATGTACATTTTGTAGACTTAGGCTGGAAAGTTCTATAGATATCTATCAAGCTCATTTTATTTATAGTATCATTTAGGCCCTGTATCTCTATATTTATTTTTTGCCTAGAATTTCTGTCTAAAGGAGATAATGGGGTGTTGAGATCCTCAACAATTATAGTGTTTCTCCCTATCTCTCCTTTTAGCTCCAGTAGTCTTTCCTTCACATATTTAGGTGCTCCTGAGTTGGGTGCATAGATATTTAAGTGTTATGTCTTCTTGCTGGATTACCCAGTTTACTATTATATAATGCCATTCTTTGTCTCTTCTTACAGTCTTTGACTTGAAGCCTGTTTTGTCTGAAATCAATTTGCAACTCCAGCCCTTTTTTTAATTTCCATTTGCATGGAATATCTTTTTCTAGCCCTTCACTGTTAGTCTATGTATGTCTTTATCCATAAGGTGAGTTTCTTGTAGGCAACAGATAGAGGGTTTCTGTTTTTTTTATCCACTTGGCCAGTCTGTGTCTCTTAATTGGAGAATTTAATCCTCTGGTATTCAATGTTATTATCGATATTTCCAGACCTGTTCCTATCATTAAGTGAGTCATTTTCTTGGTTGCGTTTTGTTCTCTTATGACTGTCCATCTGACTTTATAGTTTTACTGGTATAGCATTTCCTTAAGAACCTCTTGAAGAACTGGTCTGGAGTTGGTAAATTCCTTTAGATTTTGTTTATCTGAGAATGTTTATATCTTTTTTTTCCCATATGAAAGATAGTCTTGCCAGGTATAGTATTCTTGGTTGAAAGTATTTTTCATTCAACACTTTGACTATATTTCCCCATTCTTTCCTTGCCTGCATTGCTTCTGCCTAGAGGTCTGATGTTAGCCTGATAGGGTGACCTTTGTAAGTAACTTTATGATTCCCTCTTGCTAACTTTAGTATCTTGTCTTTGTCTGTTGTTTTTGCCAATCTGACTATGATGTGCCTTGGAGAGGATCTTCTTGGGTTGATTCTACTTAGCATCCTATGTAATTCTTAGATCTGGATATTTGAAGGTTTAGAAAGTTTTCTTCCAGGATTTCATGGAATAAATTATCAATGCCCTTATTATTTTCTTCCTCTACTGGAATACCAGTTATCTGAATGTTGGGGCGCTTGATGGTATCCAGTATTCCTTGTATATTATCTTCATTATTCTTGGTTGTTTTCTCAATCTTCTTGATAACTTTTTCTAGATCAGATATTTTGTCTTTTACATTCAAGAGTCAATCTTCTGTCTGATCTAATATACTTTTAACACTTTCAAAAGAGGTTTTGATTTTCTGCATCACAGTCTTCAACCCTAGAATTTCTGTCTAGTTCTTTTTTAAGGTATCTATTTCTTGTTTCAAATCATGAAAGGACTTCCTCATCTCCTGGAGCTCATTGTCTCTTCTCGTCTATCTCAGTTAGTTTGGACACTACAAATATTCTGAATTCCTTATCTGACATGTCCACAACGTCCATTGTATTGACTGTAGGTGATGTGGGCTTGATGATTTCCCTTGGGGGAGAGGCCTTTTGTTAGTTGCTCATATTTCTTGGGCCTCTGTTATTGTTCCTAGTCATTTGGTGATCTATACGTTCCTTCCTAACTTATTCAAGGTATCTCTGAGTGTTAAAAATGTATGTAGGATTAGAAAACTGGTGATTTCTGGTCTGCCAACTTGTTGCTCACCAGTATCATGCATTGTTGTCACTGGTCCTGGATGACCCAAAGTAGTCCCTGTTTCTTTCTTTTAAAAAAAAATTTATGGGACCAGCAGTTAGAGTAATGGCTATGTCACTGGACTCCCATGTAGTCGACCACGTGGTGTGAGTCCCGGACCCGGTGGCTTAAACTCACGCTGGGTGCGTGTGCGTGATTGCCCAAGATCCTGAGAGGAGAATGGAGGAGAAGGGACTGTGGCGTGGCCATCTCCCCTGGTGGGTGATTTCTTGCTTTCTGTCTATCTCTGTCTGTCTGGCAAGCGCATGTGCCCTATAGCAAAAACTTCTTTAAAAATTTTATTTAATTTTATTTATTTTATTTTAATTTGACCAGAGCAAGACACACAGAGAGAGAAAGTGAAAAAGCAATCCACCAGGTCTGGGACTTCAACTGTGGTTAGCCACGTGGGAGTGTCCAGAGCCTTAATCACCACACCACCTGCTGGTCCCTAGTATTCCCTGTTTCTAAGGAGTGGTGAGCCTCCAACTGACCTAATAAGCTTCACCTCAGGAGCAAAACAAACAAACAAACAAAAAACAAAAGTCAAGCTGCATGCAATGCCCACCAGGCTATTCAAAACACTGAAATTCTGAGAGTCCAAAGGCAAGTGGGGAAGGGGCGGAGGATGAGCCACCGTTCCCAGCTGTTAGAGCCTGCAGCCACAGGCAGCCTGGTGTCCAGCACTGCTGCTGGCTTGAACCAGTCTCCAGATGGGGTGGGGAGGGATGCAAGTTTGTCTTAAAGTCCCAAGAAACAAACCTCAAGCCCAGAGATGAGTAGGCACGGATGAGTGGCAGGTCTGGGCTGTTAGGGCCTGTAGAGCTAAAGAAATTTTTTTGGATTTTCATGATTTTTTTCCTCTTTGGACAAAAGAGAAAAGTTATACCTACTACATCACAATGAAATATTGGAATTTTTTTCTTTTCTTTCTTTTTTTTTTTTTTTGTTTTACTGTGAACTATGTTTTGAGTCTAGAATAAGTCCTAAAATAGCAAGCTTATAGTCTAAGTGCCAGTCAAATGGGTAGCATTTTGGAGCTTACTCATCATCATGCACCAAGCATCTGCTGCAGAAATACAGGTTGCTAATCTTGACCAGAAAAATGTTTAGTTTCCTGAATTTGTATTTTCACTTGGTTGGACCACTAGTCATTAGCTCTTTACTTTTCAGAGTGACTTTAGGAAGATAAGCCTATGAGACAAATACCTAGCTTCTAATGAAAAACTCTTGTGAGAGACGAACCAATCAGGAGTTAGTCATTGCTTGTTAGAGTGGAACATGGGGAACCAGCAGTTGGCGTAGTAGCTATGTCGCTGGACTCCCACGTAGTCCACCGCGGTTCACGTCCCGGACCCAGTGGCTTAATACTCACACCAGGTGCATGTGTGTACGTGCCCAAGATCAAGAGAGGAGAATGGAGGAGAAGGGACTGCTGTGTGACCATCCCCCCTGGGGGGTGATTTCTTGCTTTCTGTCTCTATGTCTCTCTCTGTCTGTCTGGTGAGCACATGCGCCCTATAGCGAAAACCTCTCAAAAAAAAAAAAGAGTGGAACATGAAGATAGACCCCCGATAAAAGGTCTGAGTACTGGGCCCACCTGGCCAAAATCTGCCAG
>NW_006159660.1:1746965-1775975 GCF_000334495.1 Tupaia belangeri chinensis | reverse complement strand
AGTTGAGCGACAATCTACAATGCTAAGGCCCCATGGGAAGGTCCTGGGTTCACATCCTGGGTTCACAAGATCTCCCTGTATACACTGGGCACAACCACATGCATGTCCATGATCCTACTTGGCTGAGGCTCAGGGTGGATGCCACATATAACTGATAACAATAATATAAAATTAGTCTAGTTTGCATGGTATTCTAGTCTAAGATCTAAGCCTGTTTTTCATTCTACTTGAGCAGAAACCTTGGGCAGATCAGCTGTGCAGTAAGCTAGTGGTAAGATTTTATATCCAGAAACATCCACTGTTGGGAAAAGGAAATCAGGACTAACACAAAATCTTGCCCAGTGCCTCAAGTTAAGAGCATAGATGTGTATCCTTTCACATAGCCTTCTCCTTTCTGGGGATCTAGGGAGAACTGACCAAAAAAAGTGTACATTTCTTGCTTGTTAAATTGTGTCAACCTAGTACTGGAGAAGATTCAATTGTAACCAAATGGGCAATCCAATGGCTGGTGGGAGAGTAAATCAGTACGGGTTTATTTATTTATTTATTTATTTATTTAGGAGAGGTTTATGTGATAGGGCATGTGTGCTTGCCAGAAAGACAGAGAGAGACAGAGAGACAGAAAGTGAGAAATCACCCCTCAGGGAGGATGGCCACGCTGCAATCCCTTCTCCTCCATTCTCCTCTTGGGATCTTGGGCACATACGCACACACGCTGGCAGGAGTTTTAAGGCACCGGGTCTGGGACTCGAACCATTGTCAACTACGTGGGAGTTCAGTGACATAGCCATTACACCAGCTGCTGTTCCCATAAGTACAAGTTTATTAAAGGTAAAATGGAAATACGCATTCCCCAACATGTCAAAGTCCACTTTCTTTTTATTCAGCCATTCCATTTCTAGGATTTAATTTTCCCCCTTCTGAAATTCAGAGAGATGCAAACTCTATTTATTTATAAGATATTCTTCAAGATGATTTATGACAATAAAAATATGGAAGCAATCTAGATGTTTAATGAAATAAATTATTTAAGAAGTCCAGGACAGGGGCCACCAGGTAGTATAGCAGTAAAGATGTTGAACTCCCACATGGTCAACCGCAGTTCAAGTCCCAGACCTGGTGACTTGAAGCTCACACTAGGCACATATGTGTACATGCCTAAAATCCAGAGAGGAGAATAGGGGAGAAGAGAACGCCACATGGCTATCTCCTCTGGGGGATGATTTCTCATTTTCTGTTTCTCTTTGTGTCTTCAGTGAACATACATGCCCTATAGCAAAAAATTCTCTTAAAAAAAAAATCCAGGAGGGACCAGCAGTTAGCGTAATGGCTGTGTCACCGGACTCCCACGTAGTCGACCGTGGTTCACGTCCTGGACCAGGTGGCTTGAAATTCACACCAGGAGCATGTGTGTGTGTGCCCAAGATCCCGAGAAGAGAATGGAGAAGAGATTGCAGCATGGCCATCCCCCCTGGGGAGTGATTTCTCGCTTTCTTCTGTCTCTCTGTCTCTCTCTGTTTGGCTGGTGAATGCACATACCCTATAGCAAAAACGTCTTAAAAAAATCCAGGACATCCATGAACTATATTATTTATTTACTTATTTATTATTACTATTATTTTAGGTTTGTGCTATAGGACAAGTGTGCTTACGAGAGAGAGAGAGAGAGAGAGAGAGAGAGAGAGAGAGAGAAATCACCCCCTGAGAAGATGTCCATGCCATAATCCGGTCTCCTCTCAGGACTTTGGGCATGCACATACACATGCCCTGTGTGATTTTCAAGCTGCCAAGTCTGGGTCTCAAACTGTAGTAAGCCATGTGGGAGTTCAGTGCCTTAACCACCATGCTGCCTGCTAGCCCCTATTTTTATTTTATTATTTTTTAATTGCCAGAGTGCATGTGTACTCACCAAGGGCCAAGGCCAGAGAAGGCAGAAGTGGTGGGAAAGGAGAGTGGCCATGTTACCATCTTTTTTCCTCTCCTTCCCTTCAAACTTTTGGGCACACATATTCAGGCCTGGTACATTTTTAATGGTATTGGGTGGTAATGGGTTTGAAAAATGGGGGTTGAATGTCTCAGTTTCTGTCCATCAAAAAATTTTAGAGCCGGAGGGGCGGCAATTACATTTTTTATTTTTTAACAGATGCAATTTGTACTTAGAAGTGGACATCCTTTTGCAGATTAGCATTCAAGAAAATTCTGCTTTTCTTTTTCTAGTTTGCCGACCTTAACAAGTTTTCATTTATTTTGTGCTCTCTTGCTTTCACTTTTAAACACAATTTGTTCTCCCCACAGTAAAGTATAACAGTGATAGAAACTAAGTTTCAAAAAGGCTTCTAAGCACATTTAGACTGTTATATTTCTCCTCTAAAAGCAACACATCCTACTCTCCTTCTATTAACTCCAATAGCATTCAGTTATTGTGCAACATGCTAACACTGTATTCAAAAGGTAGCCATCTGGGATAGAGAATCATACTCAGAATCCTTCCAGAATCAGAGAACAAACTATAGACCTTTAATCTATTACTCCATGTAATTCTGGCCCTCTGACTACACTGATTGTTTCAGAAATGGATGTAAGACCTTCATCAGAGTTAGAAAACATTTACTAGAGCCACACAGGAGGAGAAGCTTTCCTCATCAAATTTCCATGATTTCTTTCCCTTAAAATAATATAATGTCGGGACCAGCAGGTAGCATAATGGCTATGGCCCTGGACTCCCCTGTAGCTGAGCATGGTTCGAGTCCTGGACCCGGCGGCTTAAACTCACGCTGGGCACGTGTGCGTGCGTGCCCAAGATCCTGAGAGGAGAATGGAGGAGAAGGGATTCCAACATGGCCCTTCCTCACCCTGGGGGGCGGGGGTGATTTCTCGTTTTCTGTCTCTCTGTCTCTCTCTGTCTGTATGTCTGATAGACTCCTAGCACTTCACATCATCAATATTTACCTTTTAAGTCAAGAAAAAGAGGTGGAATTCTGGTATGTTTTGATCTCCTGGATACAACCATGTCTGAAGCTATTGTACTCCTATTAACCTTTCCTTTGACTGGAGGTAGTGTGAACTGAAATTTTGATACTTGAGTGATACAACTGACATTTACACCTCATGAAGATTTGTGTTGGTCTATACTCATGTGTTCAATGAGTAATTCAGGTTGCAGTTGATGTACAGAATAACTTAATTGTTTATTCTCTTATTAAAGAGAAATTTTCTCAGACTTACATCTCTCTCTCTCTCTCTTTTCATTTTTGCCTGTCATAAGGGAGAGGTATTATTTTCTGAACGTTCATTAAGAGTTACACTCTGTGGGGCCAGCAGGTACTGTGGTGGTTGGGGTGCTAGACTTCCATATGACTGACTGTGGCTCAAGTCCCGGACCTGGTGGTTGTTTTCTCACTTTCACTCTTTGTCTTTCTCTGGTCAAATTAAAAGTAGTAACAACGATAATTGTTACACCCTAAATATATCATGCTAACTTATTTTCATAACCGACCAAGAAACAATGGGTTTACTTACTTTTTGGAGAGGATTTTTTTTTGGGGGGGGGCGCTATAGGGTGTGTGCACTTGCCAGAAAGACAGAGAGACGGAAAGTGAGAAATCACCCCCTGGGGAGATGGCCATGCCACTATCCCTTCTCCATTCTCCTCTCAGGATCTTGGGCATGCATGCACATGCGCCCAGAATGAGTTTAAGCCACTGGGTCTAGGACTCTAATCACAGTCAGCTACATGGGAGTCCAGCAACCTAGCCATTATACCATCTGCTGATACTGGGTCTACTCACTTTTTAACAGTTTTTACACATTTGTCACATGTAAGTAACTTGACTAAAGTCAAAGCTCATAAACATCAAAATTGGAATTGAAGCCCAGATTTCCTGTCTTGGTAACTCACATTCATGTAGTAATAATAATAATAATAGGAAAACATAGACATAATACTAAAATCATTTAAACTTGTGTTTTAAATACTTTATATAAACCAACAACACTGGATTGACACTATTTTTATTTCCACTTCAAGGATGAGGTAACTGAAGCACAAGGAGATTAAAGATTTTACTCAAGCTTCCATAGTAAGTGGTAAAGTTAGGAGTCAAAGCCAGGTCAAACTTCAGGAATTCATGTTTTTAAATGCTATGCTCTACTGCATGTAATTCAATGACTTTCTCCTTCTTTAGGTTAGGGTAGTATTTCTCAACTATGTTTTCATTATCACATCACTAAGGAGATGTTGGGAGTAAAATTGCCCCATTACGAAAGCAGGCAGGTCAGTCTGTGGTGTTGGTTAAGGCAACTGGATCCCACATGGCTGACCACGTGGTTGGATTCCCAGACTGGAATTTAGTGCATGCCTAAATCCCCAACAAGAGTAAGAAATGAAGAAGGGATGGCAGCATGACCATTCCCCATAGGGAATTTTCTCTTTCTGTGTCTCTTTCTAGAGAGCACATGTGCCCTCTGGTAAAATTAAAATACAAACAAAAATAAATGAACTAGGCCCTAGGGTCTATGTTCTTAGGAGTATAGGCTGTTTCTTACTTATGTCTTTATCATCTCTGCTAACCCAATATAACCCCTTTTCTTTACGATCTTTATCTTTGTTCTGTGAACTTGTTTATCAATCTCTTGGATGTATCAATTGATCTGAATGGCCAGCATCTGCTCCAAAGCACTACACACTGTTCCAGGAACTTTAGCTAACAGGGCACTTTCAGTAGGACCCAGAAAACAAAACGAAAAACCCCCTTTAGCCTTTCTTTTTCACTGGGACTTTTCCTAAAGATGTAAAAGGGTGTTATTCTGAATTTAGAGCTACAGTCTATGGAAAGATTTTTCAATGGAAAGCTAAACTTTTCTTTTTTCCCCCCATGCATTATTTTAAAATCTTTTAAATTTTTTTATACATTCAATCACATTATTTAGCTTACAAAGTGAACATTTCAATATGTGAACATTTCTTCCTAGTCAATTGATCAAAATATCTTCAACAGATAACACCACACCTCCCCATCCCATCAATGCTCTGCCTCCATATCCCTCCTCCAAATGTCCTTCCCTAGGCCCCACTCCTAAACACACACCACATCTGGAATTCACACCCATCTCTTGTGTTTGTACATCCTTTAGTCAATCAGTTTAAGTCATAGAGTGTAGACACTCAGTATATATTAAGTTGGGACATACAATGTCTCTACTTCATAGCATGGCTTGCTTCACTCAGCAGTAAATCTTCCATATTCTTCCACTTTCTGTCAAAAGCCAGGGTTTTGTTGGTTTTTCGAGAACTTCCATTTAATGGCATCTTCTAGGGGAAAAAAAACCCTATATTTTTACTTGTAAGGTTGAATATCATCTAAAAATTTGATGATTTTTACTAGACCTTGATGTTGGGCTTTCACAGATTTTGGGACTGTTTCCCACAGATTTACCTAAATACCTTTCATTTATCTAAATACAAGCTAATGGTTTTTAGGAGATATGAATAATTTTTTTCCATCAATTTTTTTTCTATTGTGAAGTTATCTGGAATCCCACAAGAAAACAGCTGTTATTGTCTTATTTCTACTTTTGTATATGAAATCTGCTTCTAAGTTTATGACTGATGCAGTCTTTGTTGTATTTTATGACTATTACTAAAAGTCAATTATGAATGAAAGAGAATTGTTCATTTCAGTTTAATCAATAACACCTTAATAAGTAAGGATTACCCATTAAGAATCAATCAGTCTTTAAGTAAACTTTAACAACTTGCATTAAACTCAATGTGACCAAATATATATTTAAAGCTTATTATAAATATCTATGAATAAACTTATATTCACCTTAGATTTCAGTTATATTTGTTGACTCCAATCGATATGATAATGGGAGCTATTTTCAAGACCTTAGGAGCAGGTTTTTATGCCAGAGACTAGAAAGTAAATTTAACAGATACTTCCCTGATAGTCAGACTTGCCTTCACATGAATTTTCAATTCAATTTCAACCTCAAATGGGAGCTCCCACAAATTCAAACACCTCGTTGAAGCAGCAGAAAATGAATTATGTGGATAACAATATTTCATCAAACGTGAAACTCAACTGTGTTATGTCGAAAGCAGTAAAACTGTGTAAATAAATTGCTAAGTCATAGTAAAATTGATGACTTGAACCTCATGTTTTAAAACCAGGATGACTAGTTAAAAAGAGAAAGAGGAAGATAAAGAGAGATATAGAAATGAAGGGAAAAAAAATTTAACTTGGTACACTTTATTGCTATTTTCGAGTTTAAATGAATATTGGAGCAAACAGTTATCATATTAGACTTAAATAACTTTAAATAAATATTAAGTTCTGTGAGTAATATGTGTGTTCATATGTGTGTGTGTTTGGACCTATTTTTTTTAATTACTAAGATTTTTCTACTCAAAGATTTTAAGACAAACATTGTATGATTACAATAGTATTGTATTATAATAGGCACACAATTTTCTGCTGATTGTCAATAAAGTTTTTTAAAATTTGTTAGCCTAGCATATCAATTTGGCATATGAAATAATCCAGGCAAGTTACATTATCACCTCCCATACATTTTAAACAATGCTCCCTCTAACCAAGTATAAAAAGCACTGTGAGGAATTTCTAAAAGAACCAATTATGAGCTGCTAAAGCAAAAAAAAAATTAGTATTTAACAAGAGAGAAGAAATAGCAGCACCACTCCTTCCCAGAAGACTCCTTGAAAGTTTTTCTAAACACTGATCTGAGAACTCAAAAGACAGATGGGAGGAGGGGCATTCATATAAATGATCTACTTAGCAAAAGAGCCATTCCTTAGGTAAGTGGGAGTAGGAAAGAACAAAAATGAACAACTTGAAAACACATGTAGAAGTAAGAGAAACACAATGAATTTACCTATGTAAATACTTGCTGAAGACAGGGCTAAAAGTGTTTGGGTCTCCAAAATATCTCCTGCAGAGTATATATTCTACAGAAAACTATATTATTCTGCAGAATATCCAGAAGCTACAATAACTGCTATTCTACAGACTAAAAGTTTTATTCATTTGGCTCAAGTGCTGCCTTTTCAAGGCTTTCCTTACCAGAGTCAAACATCTTTGGAAGAGAGAGTTCATCAAAGACTTTCCTGTGAGTGTTGTGCAAGGAACTGGTCAGAGCAGGCAAGGATTTCAGAAGGAATGCTAAGATCTGAAAGATGAGGAAGAGTAACCTCTACTGAGGAGAAGAGAGAGAAAAGCAAGTCTAGGTAGAGAGAAATAGCATGGGAAATAATTTCCATTTACTCAAAGGAGGCAAAACAGCAACACTGGCAAACTCTGAACTTGAGGGATTCCCCTCCCCCACATGCTGCTTTGGCAAATTTCACTGAAAGCAGCCTGACTGTTCTTGTAAGGACGCTGGGTCTTCATCTCACCAGCAGTTCAGCCTGGGCTGTATGGCCCTTAAGTGCTGAGGAAGTGTTTCTGTACTAGGCGGTGTTCAGTACCCGACAATACCCACTGACTCTCCCAGAGACCGTATGTGGTCCTTCTTTTCATCTATTATTTAGAGGGTGTTTCTGCAGTACTGTGCTTGCATTTTCTTCCTTCTGGTTATAGTCTATTTAGGATAGATCAGCCACCCTTTTAATACTTTAACTTTCAGAAATTCCATAAAAATTTTAGTTAAGACTGAATTTTTTTTTAAAATTTTTTTACTTACTTTCCATTGTTCCTTCTCTATCCTTTTAGTTATTTTTGTTGGAAATCTGGGATGGTCCAGAGACAAAAAGTGTAGGAAGGGAAGGGCTTAACCTTGATTATATCATACATACCCTGAAAAGCAGCCTATTTTGATTTTTTGGTAATTGATTCTCTTCTATTACATACATTTCTCTTTTAAAATTTTAAATAGAAACTAAAAGGCAAACTAGATAGAGTTCTTAGAGACTATGAGCTACCTAGTTCTATTTTACTTTGGATATAATAATAAGAAGTAATATATATTGAGCATTTAGTATATATCAGGCATTATTCAAAGCTCTATGAATATACATATTATTGTGACTTTATAACAACCTGAAAGGTAGGTACTATTATACCAATTTTATGGCTGGGATACTCACTAAAGAAATTTAGTTCCTGAGTCCATGCTTTTGTTATAGAATACACTGCTTCCTCTTTTACAGTGGGAAGCTCTGACTAGACCCGTCTGCTTAAAAATAAGCTAACACATAAATCTTCATTATCTACATTAAATGTATTTAAATATAATTAAAATAAAATAAAAAAAAAACCCTTTACCATCTTCCACCCTATGTTTCAGTTACAGAGACTTCATGCTATCTGAATTACACTTATTGAATGCCTTTGGTGGTGTGCAGAACAGAAACTAAATTTATGATTTTGATATGTTTCATGTCTTTTATGCTTTAGGGCAGAAAAGATAAGACCTAAAGCCTCTACCATAGAGTATATAAAATTCTAGAGTAAAAATCAAATCCCTCATTTGGAATGACTTTCCTTTAATTTTACATTGGTTTGGAATCTGACAGTTTTGCTCTTTCCTGAAATTACTCAATAAAAATTTGCATTCTTGTGTCAAACTTTTTTTAATATATAATAATTGTATGTATTTATATTTTATTTGGTTGAAGTCATGACTCATTTTTGCATAGAAAACAGAAAAACACATCATGACTTTCATGATGACCTAACAGTTACATTTTTCTACATGGGCATATACCTATATTCTTTTTCTGCTGTGTGTTCACTGCCAAAGTTCAACAATCAAGTTTTCCTGGAAGCAGACAGGCAATATTCAGACACTAGAATAAAGTCCTCAAACATCCTTCTGCTGTTCCAGATTGGTTGTAGTGAAAGTGTCTCTTTATGGATTCTTTCCCCACTCTATTGAATGCTTGCACAATGTCATCACTCTCAGAGTTATGACCATTCTAAGGCATGTTGACAACTCCTTGCTGCCACATGGTCGATGCACTATTGCTATATTACTTTGCCATCAATTGCTTGTGACCAAAAGCCTTTATCCTAAGTCATCCCTTGCTATCTTACTAATACACTGTAGAATAGCTTGTGGTTGTAATAAACCCATATTTTCAGAACTCTTTTAAGAGACAGTAGGATGAATAATCACATATTAGAAGAGTCCCACTGATAGAGATGCATTATAAAGTTCTTGCACAATTCAAAACTCATATAATCCAAGACAAGCTCTATCAAATGCTGGTCAGTTTTTGTGCTTCCCAGCTTACACAGTGTTCCCACATAGCAATAGACTCAGCACAATGGATAGGTGTTGGCATGAATATCCTGCAACTCTGAGATTTTTTAAAAATTTAGATCTACAACACTTCACTTTAAAAAATGCAGTCAGACTTTATTAATATTTATATCTCATATGCTTTCAAATTTCATAATAGAAATTAAAATAAAATGAAGCCACACTGTGTTTTGTTCTGCTATCTGGGTTTATGAAGATAAATAAGTCTAAATAAAATTGAATTTAGTTCTTTGTTGTACTTGCCACTATTTTTTTTTTGCCACTATTGAAAATGCAATAGTGAGAAAGAGGAGGGAAGACTGAGGCAGGAGAGTCTTGTGACTTGCAAACTAGTGAATCCCTACTTTAAAAAAGGGAGGTGGGGGAATATATGAGGAAATTTCCTTCAACAAGTTTATGAAAAAATAGAATTAAAATATGAGTGTATGTTGGTGAAGGAAAAATTGATAGTATACATAGATTTTTCATAAAGTGGATTTTTTGAACTTTTTGAAGATCCCTCCCTCATACTTGATCCTAGCATAGAGCTTAGAATGTTGCTGAGGCTGAATAAACATCTGTTGAAAACTGAGTGAATGAATACATTAATCCTTATTATCCTCACTGAACTATTTTCCTAATGTATGCTCTCTCTAATCATAGAATTAAATTTCATACTTTCAAAACTTTTGTTTTTAAATTTGCCAGAAGGTACATGCACTTGCCAGAGAGAGAGTGAGGGAGGGAAAATAAGAAAGCACCTCGTATGGAAAATGGCCATGCTGTAATCGCTTCTCTTCCACTTCTCCCATCTTTGGGGATTTGGGGGCATGTATGTACACATACCCAGTGTATTTTTCAAGCTGCCAGGTCAAGGATTCCAACTTTGTAGTAAGCCATATAGGATCCGACCACCTTAACCACCACTCCTCCAGCTGATCCCTTTCTTAGCTTTTCATGGGCTTTTCTACTCATTATTTTCTTCTTGCATTTGTACTTTTTTATTGAGAAAATGTTACTTACAACCATAGTATGACTGATTCCAAATGAAATGAGAATGAATTGAATTATGTAGATGACAACAAAACTTAAGTCTAGCTAAGACTGAATAGGTAAAACATCAATTTCTAGAATGAAAGCGAATAGTCTTGCTCTAGTTTTATACCACAGAGGTTGTGTCTAGCAGGCAGGGCTCAGTCATGCTGACTCACATTTCACCAATAACAAGTCAGGCATTGCGCTAAATGTGTCAAGAACATCATCTGGGGGATCAGCAGTTAGTGTAATGGCTATGTCACTGAACTCCCATGTAGTTGACCGTGGTTCAAGTCCCAGACCCAGTGGCTTGAACTCACGCTGGGCGCGCATGCGTGCGTGCCTAAGATCCCGAGAGGAGAATTGAGGAGAAGGGATTATGGTGTGGCCATCCCCCCTGGGGGGTGATTTCCTACATTCTGTCTCTTTCTTTCTGGCAAGTGCACGTGCCCTATACCAAAAACCTCTCAAAACAAACAAACAAATGAAAAACAACAAAAAAAAGTCATCTGCTTCTACACCCCTAACAGACCCCATGGAATACCCTGTACTAATGTTATTCATGTTACTTATAAAGACACAGAAATTTAGAGCAATGTTCCCTAGGTTCACATTTAATAAGTGACAGGTTCAGACTCAAGCTTAAGCTTAGTCAGACTACATAGCTATGTCCTTAAACCACTCTGTTTTACTATATAATGAGGTAAGAGTTTCACAAAAAATGAGAGTCATGAGAGGGAAATCAAAATGTCATTTTTTGGGGAGTAATCAATATTGCTCAAAAGTGACTAATGGTGAATTAGTCTGGGTGATAAGAAACACAGAAAGACAGAATAACTAGTTTAAACTCTTTGAAGGTCTATTATACAGTTAAAATTATTTTTAAAAAATTCTATACAGCATCAAGTGTTAGACATTAGGACTAAGAATGGAAGTTTTCAGGTGAACAGTTCAATCTCAATATAAAACACAGCAGTAGTTGTATCTACCCAAAATAGATTACAGGCTGCTTTTGGCAGCAATAAAGGCTTCTATTGGAGGAACGATGATTGATGATTGCTTGCAAAGATGGTGAAAAACAGATTTGCACACTGGGCACATGTGAAGTATGCCTCAAATCCCAACAGGATAGAGAAATGAAGGAGAAGGGGTTGCAGCATAATCATGCCCCAATTATAGGGTAGGGAAATTTCTTTCTTCTCCTTTCCTCTGTTTCTCTCTTTCAGCGGGGGAGTGAAGGGGGGGCAGAGAATGTACCCTTTAGCCATTAAAAATCAAAAACAAAAACAGGTTTATAGATGAGTAGCTGAATCAAATTACTTTAATGTTCCTTTAAAACTAAATATTTTGGGGGCTAGCAAGTGGCATGGTGGTTAAGGCTCTGGATTCTCACATGGCAGTTCAAGTTCCAGACCTGGCAGCTTACTTTCTGTCTGTCTGTCTGTCTCTCTCTCTAGTCCACATGCCCTGTCACAAAATTAGAACATGATAGTAGTGATAAATAAAATCAAATAAATAAGTCTAAAAAAAAACCCTAAATATCTCATGATAGCATTATTGATTGGAAGATAAAAGGAGGAAAGAGAAGAATGGGAGAAGCAGCATTTATTTACCACCTAGTTACAAGCCCATTCATCATGAACTGCCTCATGAAACACCATGTAGTTACTATAGCCTGTGAGTTCAATATCATCATCCTCATCTTAAAGCATCAAAAAACTGAAATAATACCTCGATGTAACAGACGTAAAAACTGAGGCTTAGAGTATATAAATAATAGGCTCAGGACTACACAGTCAGAATCAACCCTCTGATCTTTTTATTATTTTCCTGTTTTGCTACTGGGTGTATGCACTTATTAGAGAGAGAGAGAGATATTACCACCCCTCAAGGGGGTGTCCATGCTGCAGTTCCTTCTCCTTTGTTCTCCTTTTGGGATTTTGGACACATATGTCCTGACGTGATTTTCAAGGTGCTGGGTCAGGGACTCTAACTGTACAGTAGGCCATGTGAAATCCAGTGTCTTGACCTCCATGCCACCTGCTGGTCCACCTTGGATCTTTTTTCTGTCTAGCTATAGATCCTAAGGAGAGGAAACACTGTGGATGTAGAACACCTGGCAAAGAAGTAAATAGGACTCAGAATGTGGACCCATCCTGGGGTAGGAAGAAACCATTTACATATTGTGCCTTTGGAAAGGCTTGGCAGTTAGTGGAAATGAAGGGACAGGAGGGATGGATGAAGATATCAACAAAGCATAAACACATGCTAGGACAGCCTCAAATTTATTTTCAGCACTTAATACTATTGCTTCAAAAATATTATTTTAGGATGAAGTTAGAGGGTGGTGCAGCAGTAAAATGCAATGTTCTGTGAGGTAATCCCATGTGGTAGGTTCTTGGTTCAAGTCCATAGAATTCCTGAGTATGCCAGGCATCTGTGTGCCCATGATCCAGGAGTGGCTACAGGCTGGAGATGCAAATGTGTATAGGGAAATTGCAGTCAAGACCCTGTTCAAGATGCTGTCTCTCTTTTTCTTGCTGCTCACTAGAAATAAATAAATAAACAAATTATTTTAAGATGAACTAAGAGTAATTAGGTGTCTTAAAACATATCAGTGTTGAAGTAGGAGGATCACCAGGGAAAAATGTATGTATTTCCAATCTACTATATATATGAGTCACTAGTAAGAAGCAATATGATAAGCAGTGTCCACATAATTTGGTTTTGACTGATTTCCTATGGGCAGTTTGAAGTCTTAATGGTGTTTCTATGCATTCCTCCCTTCAGTGAATGCACTCTAGGTTCTAAAGATCATCATTAGAAAAATAGACAAATTCCTGGTTGTCATGGAGCTTACATTTGAGGGTGTAGGAGAATAATTAATATATAAATAAATTTTGACACCTACTGAGAAAAGTGCTATGAGACATCAAAATAGAGCATGATGAGACAAACAGATGGTGTAATAGTTATGTTATTGGACTCCCATGTAGTTGACTGTGGTTCAAGTCCCAGACCTAGGAGCTTAAGAAAAACTTTTGCTGTGTGTGTGTGTGTGTGTGTGTGTGTGTGTGTGTGTGTGTCTGTGTGTGTGCATACCCAAAATCCCAAGAGGAGAATGGATTGTGTCATGGCCATCCTCCCTGGGAGGGTGAGGGAATGTGATTCATTGTTTTCTGTTTCTAAAAAGTATGTGCATCCTATAGCAAAAATCTCTCTCAAAAAAAAAAAATAGAGCATGGCAATTGGGTCGAGAGGCTGGATGGAGAGTTGCAATTTTAAACTGAATAGCTGAGAAGGAAGGCATTTGAGCAAGGTCTTTAAAAGTCAGTAGAGGCAGAGTGTTCTAGAGAGGGGGAATAGCCAAGGCAATGACCACAGGAAAGAAATGTGGACACATGTTCTAAGAACAGGAGAGTGTGGACGTGAGATAAAAGAGATGAGGTGACAGAGGAACCATGTAGGATCTTGTGAATCACTGTAAAGCCATTAATTTCTACTCTGCATACAATGTTAAGCTACAAGAAAGCTTTGAATATAGAGAAATGTGACTTTACATTTTAAAATCATAACATAGACCTTCAATATCCCAATGTATTAATGAGAAATAGCTATATAAAGAGATACGGAAGAGGACTACTAGTGCATACTATGTTGAAGAAATGTACTAAAATTTTCTTCAGATAGCTGATTTTTTACCTGCCCGCCCCCAAAAAAATCTCTCCATTAATATCATCTCTTTCCTCTTCCTGGGATGGCTACAAAAAATCTTTTCTGTTCCCAGCTCTTTTCTCAGCTCATAACCTCACTTGGTCAAACAAATACATTTTATTTAACTCTAGAGAAACTTCTATCTTTCCTCAAGCATTCCTCTTGAAATTCTCTACTCCCCATTTAACCCAACTTACAAACATGTTCACCAAAGAAAACTGCTTCCTTAGGGTTGATTTTGCAGCTAAGAAAATAAAATTTCCTCAAAATTGTTACTTCTATTATGTCTCTTTTTTAAACCAAATAAACAGAATTTGAATTTGGTTTTAGAACAAGAATTAGGGTTAATTTCTTAGCATACATACTATAATATATTGGCACCCATGCCTTTATTTTAAAAAACAATGTTGTTGTAGACCATGGTGAAATGTCAGTAGAGCTCTGAACATAGGGTGGAAAAAGGGATATTTCACCTCTACTGCCAAACAGGAAACCATAATATTATTTAATTATCCACAAACATCCTGCTAACAAGGAGTCAGGCAGAAGGCTTCTATTTTGGTGCAACTGGATAAAGAGTCATCCAGTTTTCCAAACCTGTTTTTTATTAGTTGAAGTAAAGGCCTAAGAAGATAAGAGAGAGAGAGCAGGGAGATGGCTGGCTGAGCCAGTAGACCAGAGTGAGGAAAGACAAAGTGATGAAAGAATGAATGAAGTGATGAAAGAATGGATGAAGGTATAAAAGTCAAGGTTACCTACTTTGCCCAAGCCTCAGTTAGTCATTTGACCAGAGCCCAAAGCTGTGAAATCAACGGCCTCCATGGCACCCAGTTCCCATGTCCTCTGACTCTGCAAAGGCAGAGCCATTAGCAAAAATAACAACTTAACCATTATTCTATCTATAATAGAATGCCTTCTTCAGGTCAAATTCAGTGACCACAAACATCTACATTACAGGAGATTTCCCAGCTTAATTCAAGGTGGGCAGTTGGTAGCCACGAGAAAACTCCCCTATGCTTATTTACTCAAAAAATGTAACCAGTGCCTTCGGAGCCCTGCTACTCAACACGTGGTGTACCCAAATCAGCAACATCACCATCACCCGAGCAGCTGGAAAGGCTCCATGGCCTGGTATTTAAGGTAGGCAGATCTTACATCGCCCATAGCATGGCTTGAGTCCTGCACCAGGCAGCTTGAGAAACATCCAGGTGTGTATGCATGCATGACCAAAATACCAAAAGGAGGGAGAAATGGATTGCAGCATGACCATTCACCATGGAGGGTGCTTACTCAGTTTTCCTCTCTTTCTCTCTCTCTCTGTCTCTCTACCAAGTTCATGTACCTGTCTATCTCCAGCGAGTTTATGTGCCCTCTGGCAAAACTAAAAAATATAAAAAATTCAAAAGGAAAGAAAAAAGAAATATAGAATCTTGGACTGTACTCCAGGCCTACTGAACCAGAATCTGATTTTAATAACATCTCTCAGATGATTTATATAAATGTTAAAATTATAGAAGTAGTGACTTAAAGCAAATTATCATCAAACTTTGCACATTAGAATCACCTAGGGGTTTTTAAATACTCCTAATGCAGGCAGTACTTTGTATTTTGTACCTCAATTACCAGGTTTTTTAAAACCCCAAGAGATTTCAATATATAACCAAATTTGAGGTTTAGCAGCTTAAAGATATTATCTTTCATGTATCCAAATGAAAACTTGCCCCCAATTTGCATTTCTGATTATCAATTAGATTTTCATGATAACTTTAATAATAACAAAATCTGTATATGCTATCATATAATTTATATTTAACTCTCCGAAATCCTCATGATGTTCATTTTAATTTGCAATAGATCTGAAACTGACAACTGGTCAGTAAAATCCAGAATATCCACTGAGTCTATCCAGAAATGTGATTATTCTTTTCTTTTAAGTAATGTTTATAGCTCCAGATTGTTTTCTAGATTGATTTCCTCTCTTTTGTTGCTCATATCATTGCTCAATAAGAAAGATAAAGAACCTTAACTATGCTCAACATTTCCAGGCAATGATTATTACAAATGTTTTCCAAGTTAGCTTCAGGAGCTGAAAAGATTTCTTGATGGCAGGTGATACTTTTGTTGAATCAACAAGATTGACTGGTCTCATGGCTGCTGTTTAGGGAGTCAATCATTTTTCACTACACAATGGATAACAGTGAAAGAAAGTTTTCTTTTATTCATTGGAAGGCTAGTCTGTGATATTAGGAACAAAGAAAATCAACTCTCTGTGGAACCACAGTCAATCTTCTAAAACGTAACATATCCATTAGGAGAAAAAAAAGTATGTCAGAGAAGAAACAAATTGGCTAAATTGGTTGAAACATCTCTCTAAAATTAAGTTTACATATTAAAGAGAAGATTAAAAAAGCCATTTTCTAAGACACAAATATCTTCTGATTTTCAGCTATTCCCTATTACTACTTTTTCCCCTTACTACATTTTTATCACTTTTGGTTATCAACAGCAGAAAATGAAATCAAAGTGACTTAAACAAATACATAAAATAATTATTTTATTGGTGCATATAATTAAACTATCCAGAGGTATTTGGCTTCAGGTGCTACTGGATCCAGATGCTCAAATTATGCCAGAGTTGTTCTTCCTCTATCTTCAGGCTCTGTTTTTGTTTGTTTGTTTGTTTTCTCTTTGCACAAAAAAATATGTCATGACCTTCTCGACAATCTAATATATCTAATTGTCTTATCTATTTCAATATTCCATTACTGCATCAGGTTCTACAGCCAAGGAAATGCTTCTTTTCAAGATCTGTGTTCTGTGCTCATCCTGGGGAACTGCAGATAGGGGTAGGAGCTTGTCAACCCAGCTTGAACTCCATGAGTTGAGAAAAGATACCAGTAATGGTTCCCAAAGCATAATCAAAGGATTGAAGTCAGCAAAGACTTCAACACATAAGTACATTTTGTGTCAAGTCCATTTTAAGAAAAAGATAGTATATGATGTTCCTCACCATGAATCTCTAAATACCACAGTCCATGGAGAAGACCAAGGTGCAAAGGAAGGTGGGAGAATGTGAATACTGTGGTAAGTCTCATTCCCTGTGTGTCTTTTTCTTTATTTTGTTAGACACGTTGCTGCATTTAAGAAATCTATGTCTTACGAGTGTGGCCCAATGCTACCTAAAATCTGACATATATTTTGTCCTTTATTCATCTGTTGTTGACAGGAGGATGCTTAAACTCAGTGTTTTTAAGGAATGTGAACAAAGAAAATCAGCTATAGTGCAACATATCTAGAAAAAGGCAGAGCAGGGTTTCAAGGTGGGACCTACAACTCAACAGATCTTCTCTTTCTCTTTATTGCCAGAGTGTGTGAACATTTAACAGAAAGAGAGAGAGAGAGAGAGAGAGAGAGAGAGAGAGAGAGGAAAATTTCCCAATAGAGCATGGTCATGTCACAATTTTTTCTCCATTTCTCCATCTTGTCATTATTTAGGGCACAAATGTACATGTCCTCAATGTGCTTTTTAAGCCACTGGGGCTGGGACTGAAACCATGGTTGGTCATGTGGGGTTTGGCTCTTAACCATTGTGCTACGGGACCCACCAAACAACTCAGATCTTTACCATACTAGCTTTTAGAAATTCAAGATGGATCCCAAGATAGTAGTCACATGACTAAGACTGAAATCTTTTTTTTTTTTTTTTTTTTTACGTGTGTTGCTATAAGGCAAGTGCGCTCACCAGTGAGATGAGAGAGGAGAGAGAAAGAAAGAAATCATCTTACAGGGAGGATAGCCATGCTACAATCCCTTCTCCTCCATTCTCCTCTTGGGATCATGAGCATGCACACAAAGCCTTCAGCATGACTGCCAAGCAGCCAGGTCTGGGACTCACATGTGTTGTTGGCCATGTGGGATCCAGGGCCTTAACCAACACACCTCCTGCTGGTTCTAGACTGAAATATTATCCATTTCTCAGTCTTAAGTTGTGTTTTCTTTTCTTTTCTTTTTTCTTTCTTTCTTTCTTTCTTTGTTTTTTTTTTTTTTTTTTTTTTAGGTTTTTGAAATAGGGTACATGCATTTGCTGGAGAGACAGCAAGAGAGAGAGAGAGAGGAGAAATAAGAAATCATCTCTCATTGGTGGATGATGACATGCAATCCCTTTTCTTCCATGCTTCTCTCAGGATTTTGGGCATTCATGCACACATGTGTTCCTGGCAGGATTCTCAAGCCACCGGGCCTGGGACTAGAACCACTGTTGGTGATGTGTGAATCCAGTGCCTTAACCACCATGCCACCAGCTGGCCCTACATTGCATTCAAGTCAGGAAAATGGGAGAAGGTTTGTAAAATGGAGCTACAAAACTAGGACTAAAGAAATAAATAGTTGAAACACTCAAAACTTTTCAAAGTTTCTTCCATGAGAGAGAGAAACAGAGATGAGGACCCTCAAAAGAGTGTTCATATCACAATCCACCCAAGTTTCAGGTAGCACAAATTGTGAGCACACGCATGCACACCTGGTATGCACAGGGAGCTCTCCAGACACAAACCCAAGAGAAAGTTTCCACATCGGTCCAGTTGTGTGACCACTGTTCACCAGCCTGGCCCAAAACATTCAAATACTTTTATGTAGGAACTATTTCTTTAAATTGTTTATGGATATACAGAATAACAAACTAGGTAAATGTCTAAATAAATTATCTTTCTTCTGCTCATCCTACACCAAACATTAGAATACTAGTCCTCATTCAGACTTGTCAACTTGTCAACGTAGGATTAACTGTGTAGTATCATTTTACTAGGTGGTTGGGATGTATTTTTCTATGCAAAAATGCATCATGACTTTCCCAATAACCCAATAAAACATGAACCATAGTTGTTTTAAGGTGGAGTTTCATATCCTCAGCCTTACTAATATTTTGAGCCAGTTAATTCATTGTTTTAAGGGGCTGGTTTGGGCATCGTAGGATATTTAGTTTTTACCCACTAGATGCCATAGTAGCCCCCCATTTTTGTGATAACCAAAAGTGTCTCAGACATTATTGAATATACGCTAGGGTGCAAGTTTGCCCATGGTTGAGAATCACTGCTTTAAAAACTGAAATGAAAATAATGAAAAACAGAATACTCTATTAAGATGGGAAAGTGCTAATCCAGAGTATAAATCACCTTCTCTTCCTGTCTCTTAAATTCTGGCATTGTTACACACATCTATTTTATTTTAAAGTTCTGAGAATAAAAGCTCAAACTGCAAAATAGGACAACTCCCCTTTGCAATATTAACTTTCAAAGGTAAAGAAGTAAGAGAATTATGGCTAAAAAGGATGCCAGATGGACGTGCCTGTTTAAATGAAGAATCCTCTTTCCCACTTGCCTTCTGATTTCTACTGGTCACTATAGCAACGAAAACAGGAGAGATTCAGAACCAGGACACATGCACTCCAGCATGACAAGTTAAATTTAAATCTAGATATTCAACATAAAATAGTATTCTACATGTAATGAGTGAATATACACCGCCAGGAGACCTACACACTTTTCTATGCCAATTGCAAGAGTGACACTCAGTTCAAGAAAACCCGTGGGATTCTTTAGGAGTGGGGGAAACACGAACATTTTCATTAAGGCATCACTTTGTCAAATCTCTCATGGGAGCTTTGGATCTCTTAAATCATAGGCAGGCTTAACATAGTATGCTTTCTTAGCACTTGGAGAGGTTTTTGCCCATAGAGAAAATGAGTGTATACAATGATAGCAAGCGAACAGAATTTTGAATGCTTAAATATAGTTTGGATTACTCATATGTTCCAATCTAAAGAGCAGCATAATATCACTAGAGGAAAAAAATGTATTTTCTATTGGAATTTTTTTTTTACTACTAAAATTTTAAAAGTAATGGTTAAAATTATGTATTGAACCAGAGACATATTTCAAAATTGAAATCACAACATTCAAAAACAGAAAACAATCTCCTAGTGAGATTAAAAGTCATTATTTGGGATATACTACTTCCTTGTTTTTAATCATTGCAGTTTATTAAAGAAAATAATGTTTAACATTTTCTTTTCTTAAAATAACTATACCTCCATTTAAAGAACTTGGGAATTGAATTTCTTTCATAAACTTGAAGTTCTAAAGGTGACTTTGATATATCTAACTATTGGTTAGTCTTGGTGTAAAACCAAATTTAAGATATTTTAGGCAAGTGACTATAATTTTTAAAATTCTAGGAAAAAAAGACAAAATGTATAACTCATCCATTTCTTCTAAGAAGGAAATTTTGTCCAATTTAATCACTTACAATGTATCCAAAGACCATTTTTACTTGAGCTTTTCCCAGCAAACCCTGTATTTCATAACTGTGCCTGCCCTGCTGCATGATCATCATTCGAACATTCTGGGAATATATTGGAATCATAGTTCTGTTTCTTCTTCTCCAGGTTAGCTATTCTAATTCTAAAAGTGTCTTAGAATTGGTTTCAAGTTTTAATTTCCCTTCTGATTTCAATTTTGGGTATCCTTTTGGTTCAGTATAACTTTGTAAATAAGAATATACATGAAATGAATATAACATTTAATGAAATGCAAAGCAAATAATCCTTTCAAGTTCCTATTCATGTAATCTTGGTATTATGCTATTTAAGTGTGTGTGTGTGTGTGTGTGTGTGTGTCTATATATATATATATATGTATATATATATACACACATATATATGTATATGTATATATAGACACACACACATACACACACAGACACACACACACACACACACACACACACACCCCAATGGCCATATCGATTTATTATTTTTCCTTTCCTTTTTTAAATTTACATTTACTCACATATACATGTACAGTGTACAGCATTTCTTTTCTAGCACAAATACCTTGTATATCAGTCATGACAAAGATATTACTATATACATTATTACCAGCAAAAAGCTTCTCATTTTTTTGTCAAAATAACATACTTTTACTTTTTTCTTCCCCTTTCCCCTCCCTCCCTTCCATACAAAACTTTTTTCACATTTTATTGATTCATAAAAGCTCTTAATTGAACTAAAAATATGAACAAAGCTAAAATCTAGTGACAAGTGTAATTTTCTTCCAAAATATTTTTATCTTTCTATATTCCCTCTTTTACTAAAGTGAGGTATAAACTAAAATATTTGCAAAAAAAAATAAGTTTAGTCCCAATTTGGTCTGTTATTTGCACAAAGTTCCATAAGAGTTCAATTTCTGATGCAAGGAAACATACTATTGTATTATTGAACTTATGTAAATAACTATTCTGCCACAAAATAAAAATGCTCACAAATATTTTCCAATTGCAGAGGGATCAGGAAGGGAGAAAAGTTTGTTTCAATTTTAAAAAATTAATAAATTTCTGAACCTATAAACAACTCAAAAGAAAACAAAAATCCTTAAACCTGGAAGACAAAGCCTAAAAGAAAATCAGTAATGTTTTAGCCAAAAGTCATAGAATTCTATCTCACCAGTTTAGTCTCATGGAATTAATCTCTCTTTTATTGAATTTGCAGCATTACTGTGGTCCAATTTTTCTGTTTAAATCCTAGAAGTTAACATTCAGCATTATTATTGGTATTTCCGGACTTGTTCCTAACATTAAGCTGGCCATTATCTTGGTCTTTTTTTCTTCCTTTTTTCTGTCTGTCTTTAGTTTTCCTGGTATATGACTCCTTTCAGAACTTCTTGAAGAGCTGGTCTGGTGTTGGTAAATTCTTTCAGGTTTTGTTTATCTGAGAATGTTTCAGGCTTTTCTTCTCATATGAAGAATAATCTTTCTAGATATAATATTCTAGGTTGAAATTGTTTTTCATTTAACACTTTGAATATAATTTCCTATTCCTTCTTTGCTTGGATTGTTCCCAGCAGAGGTCCGATGATAGCCTGATGGGATAGTCTTTTGAAAGTTACTTGACGTTTCTCTCTTGACAATTTTTTTTTTTTTTTTGGAGAGGTTTTCACTATAGGGCGCGTGCGCTCACCAGACAGACAGAGAGAGACATAGAGACAGAAAGCGAGAAATCACCACGGTGCAATCCCTTCTCCTCCATTCTCCCCTCGGGATCTTGGGCACGCACACACATGCACCTGGCGTGAGTTTTAAGCCACCAGGTCTGGGACGCGAACTGCGGTTGACTACGTGGGAGTCCAGAGACATAGCCATTATGCTAACTGCTGGTTCCTCTCTCTCTTGACAATTTTAGTATCCTGTCTCTGTGTTTTTGGTCACTCTGGCTATGATGTGTCTTGGAGAAGATCTTCTTGGGTTGATTCTATTTGGAGTCCTTTGTATTTATTGGGTATTAATATTTGAATGTCTTTCTAGGTTTGGAAAGTTTTCTTCCAGGATTTCATGGAATAGATTATCAATGCCCTTATTAATTTCTTCACCATCTGGGATACTGATTATCCAGATGTTTGGGCATCTAATAGTATCTAGTATTATTCATATATTATTCTCATTTGGGGGGTTATTTTCAGTCTTTTTGGTAAATTTTTATAGGTCAGAGGTTCTATCTTCTACATCTGAGATTCGATCTTCTGCATGATCTAATCTGCTTTTAATACTTTCAAGGGAGGTTTTGATTTCCTTTATTACAGCCTTCCGTTGATTCTTTTTTATAGTATGCATTTCCTCTTTCAGATTATGTAAGAACTTCCTCAACTCCTAGAACTCACTGTCTCTTTTCTCCTGCATCATTTGGAGTTCATTGTCTCTCTTCTCTTGCATCTGTGTTAGTTTTGTCACTATGAATGTTGTAAATTCTTTATCTGACATTTCCACAAGTTCCATTGTATCATCTGTGGATGATGAAGGGCTGTTACTTTCCCTTTGGGGGGAGATATTTTCTTAGTTTCTCATATTTCTTGTGCCTCTGGTGGTTTCTGGTCACCTGATGGATTATACTTTTCTTCCTACTTTCTTGGAGTTAATTCTGAGCTTTAGATGTGTATGGGAGGAGATGAGCTGCAATATCTCTTCAGTTCTATTTCCCTGAGCCTCACCAAGCAACCTGCACTTTGTTGATGCTCACCAAGCAACCTCTGCTTTGTCGATGGAGCCGGATTTTTAAAAATTTAATTATATTTATTCATTCATTTATTTTAATTTGACCAGAGAGACACACGGGGTGGCGGGGGGGAGAGGGAGAGGTAGACAGAGGGAGAGAAAGTGAGAAAGCAAGCCACCAGGTCTAGAACTTGACCTGTGGTCAGCTAGATATTTCAAAGGCCTCCCAGTTTCTAAGGAACAGTGGCACCTGGGCTTAGCTGTGGGGCTTCAATGGAGAATTCAGATGTGTATGGAAGGAGATGAGCCACGCTTTCTCTGCAGCTCTGTATTTCTCCCTCAGCTCACTTTTCAGTCTCCTCTGATTTTTAGTAATTTGGTGATATATTCACATTTAAAAATTCTTTTCCTTGCTTGCTTCCATCCTTCCTTCCTTTCTTTATCTCTCTCTTTTGAGAGACAGGCACCCCCTACAGGCTCTTGTCACATCAAGAATCTTGCCCTAGCCTTCTAGCCAGACATTTGGATACACTCAGAGTGTTCAAGTCCACCAGGATCTAAACCCAGACCTCACATGTGGCTCCAATCTCTCGTAGCAGTGCCCTACTATGTGTTCCATCATGGCTGCCCCTGGTCACTTCTTTAATGAACTTAGATCCTTGGTAATCCTAATCTACAGTTTTTCCTTAAATTTTATCATCTGTTCTGAGATAATCAGTAAATTAGTTTCATTTTGTCTGTAGTGAACAGGACGAGACACTTTATAATCCAATACCAAGAGTGATGAGGCAACTGGCTAGAGTTCAGGTTCTGAGGCATTAGTGTAATGATGAGTAATTACACCAAACAATAGATAAAGCTCTTTCATCCAAGAATAACACAAACATATGAAATTCACCATGGGAAAACAATCTGATATGGTTTTGAAAAGCTCTTTCCAAAAATGTCTGTTTGTTCATTCTTTCTTTCTCTCTCTCTGTTTCTCTCTTTCTTTCTTAATAAGATTTTTGCCATAGGATGCATATATTGTTGGAGATAGAGAGAGAAAGTGAAAATCCTCCCCCGGCCCCATCCCTGGGGCCGAGGATGGCTATGCCACAATCCCTTCGCCTCCATTCTCTTCTCAGAATTTTGGGCAAGCATACCCATGTGCCTGGTGTGTTTTTCAGGTTTCTGGGTCTGAGACTCAAACTGTTAACTTGGCAATCTGGAATCCAGCACCTTAACCACCTTGCCACCTAATGGTCCCATTCTCAGGAATTTTCTATGATGGATTTTAAAGATAAATCTATAGGAATTAAAATAATTTCTTCCTTTATTTTAAAAATGAGAATATTGAGAAAAATGAAGGACAACTTGAATTTGCCAGTATCTCTCCTTTTATAAAAAAATTCAAGCATGCATATAGTAAAACTTATAAATCTTAATTTATAGAGAAAATGATGTTATTCTGTCAAAATGTAGGCTGTGCATAGGCATTGTTAAACTTTATTAATGTGTTAACTTTAGGTTACCTTTGGAAACTCTGCAATAAATATTAAAGCTAACAATAGGATTCGATGTTTGTTTCTCAAGGATTTAGCAGGGGTTCAACAGTTTAAAAATGAAAAAAATAACATTCTCATCTCCCCTAAAAAAAAAAATTTCCACCAAATAAAGTCAAAACCAAGTTATTTGGGGGAAAATGAAGTTAGTTCTTTCAATACATGCAGACACATATTTTATGAAGAAAACTGTATTTCAGATGAAAGAACCTGTTTATGAAATTCCTGAGGAAAAATTGTTCTATCATCTGCAGGAAAGATACATTTTTTAACCAGATATTAGCTGATTCATTATGCCTGATAACATGAAGAACCATTCTGATACTGAGGAATGATGTTAGGCATAATGCCTAGACTGAGACCATTAGATGAAATGATATTTGGTGTGTTTATTATACATGAGTAAACAGCTTTCTCACTATGACCAATGGAAATCATCAAATTTTGTAAAATATTAACAGAGTTTTATTCTTAGCTAATATGAATGACTGTCAAAACACAAACTCAAAGAAATTTAAGAGAGAGAGAGAGAGAGAGGGAGATGGAGAGAGAGAGAGTTAGAGAGCTGGGAATACAAGAAAAACTGTAAATCAACATGTCGAGATTTTATTGACTCGGCCTAAAAAGGGGGGACACATATAGAAGGGTGGATGGACTTAGAGTTTATAAGTGGGTTTAGGAATTTTTAGGTTAGTGATTGGTTAAATATGAAAAATTTTGTTTCAGAGAAACTCAGAGTCAGCAGAAAAGAATGTCTGAGTTTAATGTAGATAAGAAGGCTTTGCCAGTCACCACCTGTTGCTGTACTAGGGTCAGGACATATGAAGTTACCTAAAATCACTAGGATAGAGAGGACTATTTTAACAAGTTTGTGTCTGTTGACATGATTCTTGCCAACCCTTTGGAGATAATTTCAAATAAGAAAAGTGGACAGAAGTTCATCATCACTATTAGGTCATTAAGTGTCATCTAATCTCCTGTTCAGGGTGAAGCAAGTAAGGCATTTGTTTGAGACAGAAAACTTAAGGGGCATTCAAATTATCAGAAATTAAGACAGATAATATTTTAATACTTTCTTTTAAAAAATCGCAATAATTACAGGAAACAACTACGGTTGGCAAAAAATTAATTTTTTAAATAAAGAGAGAAACTGAATCCAATGTGTCAGTGGTGATAGCAGGTAACCATTTGCCACATTAGAAAAAAAATCAACAAACATTCTTAAGACCCACACTTTTTGTGCTGTATGTTCTGAGAAGAGAGAAAGGGATTTTTTTATTTGGGCTTTAGATTACTGTTGCTGTGGTCAACTAAGAGACACTTCAATTTCAAGCTCATCATATGACAATATATAATTATGTACACTGCCTCACAAATATATGGCTTTGGGACACATCATTTTAGATGCAGGAGTGAAAGTCATCAGATACAATACTCTGCTTGAAATATGTCAAAAAGGGCTAGACTATAAAAGTTCCTCTTATATCATACTTAAATTATTTTTGTTCTAATGTGATTTATAATAGAATACTAGAAAGCTTTTTTCATACACATATAAGAAAACCAATAATTACTACATTTTTAAAAACTTGTAGGGTTATCATAAGGGTAGGATGATATCTGTGAAAATGATGGCAAATTATGAACCACTATGCAAATGCTAATTATTAGTCAGGTTTAAAATATAAGCTCTAAAATATTGATACCTTTTTTTTTTTTTGAGAGGTTTTTGCTATAGGGCGCGTGCACTCGCCAGACAGACAGAGAGAGACAGAGAGACAGAAAGCGAGAAATCACCCCCCAGGGGGGATGGCCACGCCGCAATCCCTTCTCCTCCATTCTCCTCTCGGGGTCTTGGGCATGCACGCACACACACCCGGCGTGAGTTTTAAACCACCAGGTCCGGGACGCAAACTGTGGTCAACTATGTAGGAGTCCAGCGACAGAGCCATTACGCTAACTGCTGGTCCCGATACCATTTTTTAAATTGTTATTTTGAGGTTCACAGGACGTACAATAATAGTACAGAGAGGTCTCATGTACTCTTTTTCCAGATTCTTCAATTTACAAAGCTATTATAAATTTTTGAAGAAGAATTTATTTTATTTTAATTAATAAATAATAAAGAGAGACAGAGAGGGAAAGTTTTGGGGAAAGTGAGAAAGGAAGCCAGCAGTTTCAGAACTCAAACTGCGGTCATGTGGAGGCCTAACTACCACATTACCTCCTAGCCCCTAACTACTACACAGTTTCAAAATCAGAAAACTGGGTCCAGCAGATGGTGTGGTGTCTATGGTACTGGACTCCTACATGTCTAACCAGAGTTAAAGTCCTGGACCTAGCAGCTTAATTTCCCACTTTTTCTCTCTCTCCAGTGAGTGCATGTGCCCTATAGCAAAATTTTAAAAATAATAATGAAAGTAAAATGAAATAATTATTAAAAAAAAGAAAAAATTTGGAGCCAGTAGATGGCATAGTGGTTACACTGCTGGACTCCCACCTGGCCAAGGTTCAAGCCCTGGACTTGGTGGCTTGAAAATCACACTGGGCATGTGTACATGTGTGCCCAAGATCCTGGGAGGAGGATGGAGGAGAAGGGATTATGGCATGGCCAGCCTCCTGGGGGGAGGGGGAGGGAGTGATTTCTCACTTTCTTTCCTGCTCACTATTTCTGTCTCTCTCTGGCTAGTGCAAACATCCTAAGGCAAAAACCTCTAATAGAATAAAGAATTTATCTTAATTTAATTAATTTATTTATTCCAAAAAGAAAGATAGAGACAGAGGCAGAGAGACAGGTCCCCCATATAGGGGCTTCATGCTATGATCCATCCCTAGTTCCAATCACCTGTGATCATGGTCACATGCCTGAGTCTCTTGTGCAAAAGGAAGTCTTGAGAAGCAAACCTAAAACCCTACCTGTGCATACAGTTGTATTTTCTCTCTGTCACCATCTGGCCCCCAAAACCAAGAAACTGACATTGGTGCACTTTGAAGATCTTACTCAGATTTCATCAGTTTTGCATGTGCACATGCATGTGGGTGTGTTTGTGTGTATAGTTCTAGTTCATTTATCACAGGTATAGATTTGAGTAACATTCTTCAATCTTTTCTTGATCTCATCCTCAGATTCCAAATTTTTATCAGTAATACCCATTCGATCTCTTGGGAAAAAATAATAATTTTTTTTGCATCTACCTTCTGTCGTTTTGATCTCCTATCTGTACTCTATTTTCAACCTGCCCCTTTTCTAAACCATCCTTTCCACTGTAATCACCATGATTCTTCAAGTGATAAAGATAGCTCCTCTTAGACACATTTGATAGTTTCATATAAGCTAGAGCATAATTCCTCTTCTGTTCACCTTCTTGAAGCTCTAGTCATCAAACTCCTGGCTACTTCTGCACCTTTGTTTCTGAGGCTTTAATAACTGTCATTTACATTAGTGTTTACAAATATTCCCTGCTATCTTCTTTAAGATACATAGCAAAAGGGACCAGTAGATGACATAATGGATAAATCACTGGACTCCCACATATGGACCGCAGTTTGAGTCCAACACCTGACAGATTAAAATTCATGCTGGGCATGTGTGTGTGGATGTCCAGAATCCCAAGAGGAGAATGGAGGAGAAGGGATTGCACCATGGCCATCCCCCATGGATGGGGGGGGGCAGTTTCTCACTTTCTTTCTGTCTTTGTCTCTCCATTGAGCCCATATACCCTATAGCAAAATAATTCTTAAAAAAAAAGATACATGGTAAAATTTCACTTTTTCATCTTCTTGAATTAAGGTGTGCCTATAATACTTGTCTTACTAAGGAAATATGAACAGAAGTTACACCTATGATTCTGTGGGCAATGCCTTTGAGAGTGAACAATGGCATTACCATGAGCCCATTTTTTAATGCAGTAACTAGTGATGTTCCAGATGGTGGATATACTGTCAGGTTCAGGAAGGTTGATCCCTGCAGAACCGAGACCGACCTTCATCAGCGTCAAGAGAACTTCACTATTTTCAAGTCACCAATATTTTCTGGTTATTTGCACAGCATAATCTTGTACATCCTAACACAACTCTGTCATTCTCTTTACAAAGAAATTCCTTACCTTTAAGTATCTGCTTGTTAAATGCCTATTTAAACTTCAAAAACTTGTTCAAATGTGACCACACTTCTCTGGTGTGTCTTTATATTGTATAGCAACTCTTTTTTTCTCATATCTGTATCTCATAAAAACATTTATGAGTATGTACATGTATTGAAATATACTAGCACATGCATCACACTATATTATGAACATTTGTTTCTTTGACTATGTCCATTGGTAACTTGTAGCTACTCAAGGACAAATCTACACTGCAGCAGAGAGGGCTAATTTTATTCCCTATTCCTTATCATGATTAAATAGTCTTTCCC
>NW_006159660.1:1729185-1746934 GCF_000334495.1 Tupaia belangeri chinensis | reverse complement strand
CAATGTATAAAGACCTGGGTTGCATAGCTCTTGACTATATTTCTAAACCTTCCATTAAGCCAGGTATGATTAAGTTTTTAGCAAAGATTTTTTGTTTGTTTGGTTGATTGGTTTTGCCATAGGGTGCATACACTCACTGGAGAGAAAGGGGCAGCAAAAGAGAAAGTCAGAAATAATCTGCTAGGGGGGTGGCCACACCATAGTCCCATCTTCTTCATTCTCCTCCTGGAATTTTAGGCATATACACACTTATGCCTGGTATGATTTTCAAGCTACCAGGTCTGAGACTCGAACCATGGTCAACCTTGTGGGAGTCTAGTACCTTAACCACCATGTCACCTATTGGCCCTCTTAGCAAGGATTTTTAGAATAAGTGATACTTGTAACATCTCTCTCAGCTACTTTAAAGAAAATTGCCCACTTACTGTTTTTCCATCTCCCTGGGGGTTAGCATGGCAGGAAGCCTAGCATCACCATATGTTGAGACATGACAATACTTTAGAGTAAGACCAGGAAACTATGGCCCATGTACCAAATACAACCCATTCCTGTTTTTGCAATAAAATTTTATTACAACACAGACATGACCATTCATTTATGTTTCACCTATGGATATTTTTATATATAATGGCACAGTTGAGCAGCTGCATCAGAGACCTCAGAGACTAGGTGGCCCTCAAAGTCTATCATATTTACTCTTTAGTTCTTTAGAGAAAAAAAATTTGGCCAGCCCCTAGCCCAGGGAATGGTGAAGTAACAAGAAAGTATCTGAATATATGGATGATCTCATAGAGCAAAACTGTCTCTCCATGATAGACAATGTGCCTTCTTCTGTATTGTTACCAGAGAAAGAAGAGAAGGTACTTTGTCTTCACCAAACTAATATGTATAACTAACCTATTTTTAGGTCACACAGGTTCTCTGTAAGTGTATGTTGAACTGAATTTACTGAAAAATTATTTTTCATAAATTTTTATGACAATGATATTATAGACTTATATGACAGAAATATAAGAATGGGTGTTATATGAAAAAGAATGGATGTGTTTTTTATTCATATAGGTAGGCAAACACATTTGAGAAAAAACACTGACTCCTTGGATCATGTCATAACATTTTTTTTTTGGAGAGGTTCTTGCTATAGGGTGCATGCACTCACCAGAGAGACAGAGAGAGAAAGAGAGACAGAAAGTGAGAAATCACCCCACAGGGGGGATGGCCACGCCACTATCCCTCCTCCTCCATTCTCCTCTTGAGATCTTGGGCATGCATGCACATGTGCCTAGCGTGAGTTTAACCCGCCAGGTCTAGAACTCAAACTGCGGTCGACTACATGGGAGTCCAGCAACATAGCCATTATGCTAACTGCTGGTCTCATATAATAATTTAATATAAATTTACAATAGGAAAGGATGGGTGCAGACCCAAGTTCTACCACTAATAGCTATGTGTTTTGAATGATCACATAGAACATGGGGTTGTCATCATCTATCTTTCTACATTATTGTGGGGGATATGTCATGTTATGACATAAGATAAAATACCTAGTGAACAGAAGGGTCTTTTTCAGAAATAATTGGAAACAACATTGTGTTATCGTGCTGGAATTCAAGTCTGTCTGCTCTGCGGCTAAACAAACCTTGATTAATCAAACATCATAACAAAAGTGATCTAGGGCTGAATGGTGATTCCCTAGTTTGGGGATCCAATTAGCTTCCATCTTCATTTGCTATCAGCCCCCATTTCTGGGTCTGATAGGGTTACCCTAGTTCCTACCGCCAAGTTTACTTTTCTCAGCAAGTGAGTAAGCAGCAGCCATGTTCTTGTTCATTTAGATCATGATCCAGAAGTCCTACACATACTTTCCCTTCAGGTACTACTGATAGAATTTATTTGTATGGCTATGTCTATTTGCAAGTGTCTAGTAAATACAGTCTATTGTTGCGTAGTCATGCACCAACACCAGCTTGGGAGTTATATTACTAAAAAAGAAGGACAGAATAGACATGGAGGCAATCAAAATTTTCTGCTACAAACATTAACTGAGGTAAAAATCTGAATTTTGTATCATTGATGATTTGATATATCTCCATTATCTTTCTTTCTCAACCACTGAACCATAAAGTTACATGCACATGCTAAGAACTGTATCACACATGAGATAGGTAAGATGTAAAATCCCCATGCAGATGACCAAAGGCAGGCATACTCACTTCCTAGAGTACATGGCAAGGCTGCAGTAGAAAAATTAGTTATTGAGTGATCCTAAGAGAAATGAGTGAATAGGGAACAACTGAGCAGCAATTAATTTAAGAAATATAGACAGAGAGAAAGAAGGGTTTGAGAGTATAGGTTTGAAATGTACACTTCTTAAAATTAGAGACCAGAGTGTAGGGCTCTGAAGAAGGTAAGGTGAATCCAAAAAGAATTACTTGAGCTATGGGCTTTAGTAAACAGAAAAAATACAATTAGAAATTCAGACAGACATTTTGGAAAAAAAAACATATTTCCTGTTCTTATAAAAAAATATGCTTTCGTTGGTGGCCACAGAACTTACACGGGCAAAGGAATTATTGTTTCATTGGTGGCCACAGAACTAACCTGGGTTGAGGCTACCTGTGACTGCAGGCCCTTAGGGCCAGGATCCATGACTCATCACCCTCCACTGGCCTTTGGACTTCAGGTTTGTGTCTTGGGACTTTAAGATGAACTTGCACCCCTCCCCACCTCATCTGGAGACTGGTCAAGCCAGTGGTCTTGCCAGATGCCAGACTGCCTATGGCCGCAGGCCCTAACAGTCAGCTGGGACCCCTGACTCATGCACCCCCACCCACTCGCCTTTGGTCTCTCAGGCCTTCAGTATTTTGGATAGCATGAGGCATGCAATCTTTTCTTTGCTCAGCAGTTCGGTTGGAGGCGCACCTGTTCTTTAGAAACAGGGAGGACGTTAGGTCACCTAGGACCAGTGACAATAGTGCAGGGTACTAGTGAACAATAGGGAGGCAGAGCAGAAGAGAGATCACCAATTTTCTATTCCTGCACACCTTTGAACACTCAGAGATACCCTGAATAATTTAGGAAGGAACATACAGAACACCAGAAGACTAGGAACCATCGCTGAGACACAAGAAATCTGAGCAATCAACAAAATGTCTCTCCCCCAAGGGAAAACATCAATTCTACATCACTCACAGACAACACAATGGAAGTGGTAGACATGTCTGATAAGCAATTCAGAATTTTTGTAGTGACCAAATAATTGAGATACAAGAGGAAAGAGACAACAAGCTCCAGGAGATAAAAAAAAGTCCTTTCACAATTTGAAATAAAAAATAGACACCATAAAAAATAATCAAAAGGAATTATTAGGGATTAAAAATACAAAAAGTGGTAAATGTTGGAGGGGATGTAGTGAAAGGGGAACTCTCCTACACTGTTGGTGGGAATGTAAACTGGCTCAGCCACTGTGGAAAACAATATGGAGGTTCCTCAAATATCAACAAATAGAACTACCATTAGATCCAGCAATCCCACTTCTGGGTATCTACCCAAAGGACAGGAGAATGCTCATTCAGAAAAGCATATGCACATCAATTTTTATTGCAGAATTATTCATGATTGCTAAGACTAGGAACTAACCTAGATGTCCACAAACAGATGAATGCATGGAAAAAGTGTGGCACATACACTCTATGAAATACTACTCAGCCATAAAAAACCAACAAGACCCTGGCATTCAATAGAAAGTGGTCAAATATGGAGGATCTATTGCTGAGTGAAGCAATGCACATCAATTTTTATTGCAGAATTATTCATGATTGCTAAGACTAGGAACTAACCTAGATGTCCACAAACAGATGAATGCATGGAAAAAGTGTGGCACATACACTCTATGAAATACTACTCAGCCATAAAAAACCAACAAGACCCTGGCATTCAATAGAAAGTGGTCAAATATGGAGGATCTATTGCTGAGTGAAGCAAGCCAGAATATGAAAGATAGATATTGTATGTATCCACTTAATATATACCGACTATCTGCACTTTATGGTAGAGATTGAAATATTGGCAGGCATAAAAGCAGTGAAAATAGTTATGGATGCTACAGTGTGAAATGGGGAATGGGGAGAAGGAGAGAGTTTAGAGAAGGTTACCAAGAGAACAAATAGAGAGGTATGACATTAGTGGGACATAGAAATGGTTTATTATTTGTTGATGATAGCATGTAAAATATTCTCAAGTGGTCTGGTCTGAGAAATATTTCATTTTGGGTAAATTCTTTATACAAGCCAAATGATGTATAATGATTGAATGTTAAAAAATGAGAATAAATAATAATATGAAAAAAATGATGAAAAGCTATTTGATGATGATGATGTGGATAATAATGTCTTTTTCTTGACTCATACACATGGTAACTGTGATGGAAAAAAGAAATCTAATACACTATAAAGATATATGTGTTTCTATGCAATATAAAAAAGATTATGATAATAAATAAAATTTTTAAAAATAGCTAGCATGGGTGAAAGAATTAAACAATTTTAGGAGAGTGGCATGATAAGTACTAAACCAGAAGTACTTACAAGAGATTGTTAAATGATGCCCTGACTAGTGGTTCAGAGAGAACACCAATCAAATATGTACCAATCCCTATACTATTCACTATTTAAATGCTGCTATTTAAAAAATTCCTAACATTCTCCAAAACACAGAGGCCAGGTTTCTGTCACAAAAGTTCTTACTATTACCTTTAAATAAAAATCAATCAATGCGTTGAATACAAATAATGTGATCTGCTGTATAGAGTGACTGAGATATAGCTGTAGCATTTGAGATGCTTACAAAATAGGGCAGAAGCTGGAGAAAGGCACCTATATAGGTGACTGCACTGCAGTCTATAATGATGCTACATTGACATGCAGCAAAAAACACAGCACATTGGACTGAGAGTTCATTCCAATTGAGAGTAGATTTCATGAGAAAGGTAGCATTTTAAAAATCTCTTGGGGAAATCAGAGATTTTTTTTTTTTAATGTTGTTTTCTTTTTCCTATAACCAAAAGAGAGAGAGCAAAGAACAACCTCAGCAGGGTCTTGATGCTGCAATCCACACTCAGCTTCAGCCAGTCCTGGATAATAGCCAAAGAGTGTTCAGGAAGGTCTTTGGATGTGAAACCAGAACATTTCAATGAGTGTCAACATCACAGGGCATTGTGTTAGCACTGCACCACAATACTGTCTCAAGGAAGAGTTGATGTAATGATAACAACGACTGAATTTTTAATATCAATAATTGAATCACAATGAATAAGAATGGTAAGAATTATTATTAATGAAATGAAAGGCAAAAATATGTGATGTGATCATAACTCTCTATTTCAAAGAAAAAAGGAAAGGAAATATACAAAATATTTGGGAAACAGATAATATTTGTTGAGCTCCATGCAACAGCAACAGTCTGTTATATGTCTAGTCTATCAACAAATCCTGTCAATTGTGCCCCTAAACTATTCCATTTCTGCTCCATTTTCCATTTCCTCTGCCAGCACATTATGCAAAGCATTTCAGATGTCACTGTTTTTTTGTTTGTTTTTTCTTTAATCCAGCAACTGCCATGCCCTCCTTTTGACTTCTACTCTGACCCCTCCAGCCTATTCTCTATATAAGCCATATATTTTTCTTAAAGAATTATTTTATTTAAATTTATTTATTTATTTTTAAAACTTGACCAGAGAGTAACAGAGTAAGTGAGAGAGAGAGAGAGAGAGCATGCAAGCTGACAGGTCTGGGACTTGAAGTGCGGTCAGCCATGTGGGAGTCCAGCGACCTTAACCACCATACCACCTGCCAGCCTCATGCCAGACTTCTTTTAAAACACCAACTCCATTCAATCTCTTCTTGGCTTAGAACCTTTCAACAGTTTCTTATGCAAGTAGAAGAAAAATCTCAAATTTTAAACTCAACCTCTGCGGCTTCTAAGATTTGTGTCTATTCCAGTCAAAACCACCAGAATCTCACCTCTCCTCACAACACTCCCTCCACTCTGGCTTCTTTCACTTCCTGGGTTAGAAGTCCTGAGCATGTGGTTCCCCTCTTTAGAAACATTTTCATTGGTAAAAGTCTCAATCACCCTCTAGGTCTCATCTTAGATGTAACTTCCTCCAAAATTGTCCCCTTCAATCTTAGTTGGGTTTCTTTGTTAATCCCTATCACTATATCTTTGTCCTTTTGTAGGATGTACCCTAGTTTAAAACATACATGACTATTGTCTAGCATTTATCTCCATTAATGGCTATTTAAACTCTATGAGGGTAGTGGCCATGCTGTTCTTATTGAAACCCTTAGTATTAAGTGACTGACACTTGGAAGATGTGCATTGATAAAGGAATAAATGCATGGGTGGATGAGCAAATGATCAAAGACTTTTATCAAATAGTCAAGAAAACATTATTTTAAAAGTTTCCTGATGTTTTATCTTCACAATGTTAATTGAAACAATCACATGTATATTGTAGATTTTCTTTGGGCAAAAGTAAATAAAACTCAGGTTAAAAAAATGTGGACTTTAAAAATTGCTCTACTGGCAAAAACAGATTATAATTATAAATAACAATAAAAGCACATACTTTAAGCACTGTGTAAACAAGTTATACATTAGCTAATTTATACTTTAGGAGATGGTGACTATGACTGACTCATTTTGTAGAAAGAGTCATGAAGTGATTTCCTCCATTTCTCAGCTCTCAGGGGGGCAGAGCCCAGAACAGAAAGAGTGAATCAAAACAGTTACATCACACTGCTTCTTAGATAGTTTCAGTGTCTATTAACATAATGTGATAGTAAGTTGATAGTCGCTTTTCTGAAATTTTTCATTCCTATTGGCTTAAGTAATATTTCCTTTACAAAGACCTAATTAACAGTATTACAGACTCTGAATACAGTAAGAGATAAAGTTAATAAAATATGACTTAACATGTGAAATGTATCATCTATATTGTGAATTCTCTGAGACCACTAAGCATCCCATTGTTTTCTTTCTTATTTTTTTTTTACTTTTCTTTTTTAAAGAATTTTCCACCTAATTTTATTCATGATCATTATTCTTCAATTTGACCAGAGCTGAGGACAGAGAGAGAAAGCAAGTTGCCAAATCTAGGACTTGAACCGTAGTCGGCCATGCGGGAGTCCAGTGCCCCAAACACCATGCTAGCCAGCCCCTATTGTTTTACTTTTATAAAAGCTCTGTTAATGAATTTCTAGTTTGTGAAAGCGCTAATGTTACTTGTACAATTGTATCCTGTACAATGGGGTTGGAGACACAAAACCATGATACTACTTTAGAGGGGAAAATGTCTGCGAATAGATTAGTAAGTGTATCAGATGGATTCTGGTGCAAATGAAGCTACTTAAAATAGAGTCAGCTTTTTAGTTAAGGGTATTTTGGCAAGATACAATTTTATTTTTAATACAGTATCCTGGAATAACTTTTACTTCCTAAACTATGTTCTTTTGTCAAATATATGCAAACCTAGAATTTTACAGATAGAAATAACCTCTACTAAATCATACTTTTAACATTTATTTGGAGCACTTTTCATAAAAGGAAGAAGGCAAACTCTATATTCAATTTGTGTTAAGGTAATCCTAATCAATATTGCTTAGATTTCTAAGTAAAATTCATTTTCAATAAATGCACCAACTTGTCTCTTTCAAATGATATAATTTATAACCAATTGTAAGTGACATAGTAATAATAAATTATAATTTTATACTTTTTTCCGTTAACTAATTATGCTTTTTAAAAAATGTTTATTAGAGGAAGTGTATATTAGAGGTTCAGGTAGAAAAATAGAGGAAAACATATAAAAGTACATGAAAATGCATATCAGAAGCAAGCTTTTTGGTTTAGGCTTACATAACAGCACTTCAGAAATAATTTGGATGATGGGACCAGCAGATGGCATAATGGTTATGACTCTGGACTCCCATGTAGTCAACTGATGTTCAAGTCCTGGACCTGGTGACTTAAAACTCATGCCTGGTGTGTATGTATGTGTGCCCAAAATTCTGAGAGGAGAATGGAGGAGAAGGGACTGCTGCATGACCGTCCATGCTAGGGGGCTATTTCTCATTTTCTGCGTCTCTCTCTCTGCCTCTCTGGCGAGTGCATGCACTCCATAGGAAACATCTCTCCCCCAAAAAAGAATGAATTGTGATGAAAAGTAAAATGATTTTCCACTGTTATTTTATAGCATCTGAAAAACATTGATGTATTCATGAAGGGACTTTCTGATAGGTACTAAGATGTCCACTTAAGGTAGTGATACTTGCCATTTCTATCATCTCTCTCACAGTGGTAAACAACATTCAACACTCAATGACTCCAGCCAACTCATCTTAATCCATCACTCTTAGCACTCTTGGTTAAAAAGTCAAAAACTATTCTAAGAAAACAAAACTGGTGATGAAGACTGATATTTTAAACTTTTAAGTAGAAAAGATTTAAATAAAAATACGTGTCAGTAAGCAGTTCAGAGTCTGAAATTGGGTTTTACCAACTGGCACCCTTGAGCTGAAATTTTGGCATATGGAATTTTCATTTGAGCAACTAACTGCATCTAATTGTGTAATTTGCATTTCTTAACTAACGCATGAAAAAAAACTAGAGTAAATAAAAATGTTTTAATTCTTGAAGTGTAAGATAAAACTAACTCTTGTAGAGACTGTCTTCCAAGACTCTTCTTGGCTTAGGGCATATTAATGAAATTGTACAAGGATATAAAATATTGGGATAAATTATCAATAGACCATCTAAGACAGAGAAACTCAAATGATTGTATCAATGAATATTTGCATACATTCTAGGCAATAATACTTAGGATGTTCAATTCTTAAATCTACCTCTCTAAATTATCTTTTACTACTTGATTCAATTGTTTAATGTTGAAAGAAATATTAATAAGATCATAAAGCAATGTTAGAAAGTTTCTTAATTTTTGCTACTCACTTGAATTAACAAACACAATATTTACATCTGACAGACAGAATTCTGTTATTTTGACCATCATTCTTTCTTTCTTTCTTCTTTTTTCTTTTTGGAGAGGTTTTTGCTATAGGGCGCATGCGCTTGCCAGACAGACAGAGACAGACAGAGAGATAGAAAGCAAGAAATCACCTCCCAGGGGGGATGGCCACGCCGTAATCCCTTCTCCTCCATTCTCCTCTTGGGATCTTGGACATGCACGCACACGCGCCTGGTGTGCTTAAGCCACTGGGTCCAGGACGCGAACGGCAGTCGACTATGTGGGAGTCCAGCAACATAGCCATTACGCTAACTGCTGGTCCACTGACCATCATTCTTAAGGCTGAATGGAAACTACATTTGAAAACCACCTTCTGGAAACCAGTAGATGGCATAATGGTTATATTGCTGGACTCCCATGTAGTTAACCGCAGTTCAACTCCTGGACCTGGCAATTTAAGACATGCTGAGCACATGTGCATGCATGCCCAAAATACTGAGAGGAGAATAGAGGAGAAGGGATTGTGGTGTGTCCATCCTCCCAGGGGGCGATTTCTCACTTTCTGTTTCTCTGTCTCTCCACTGAGTACACATGCCCAAAGCAACAATTTCTCTTTAAAAAAAGAAAAAATAAAACCACTTTCTGATGAATGGATAAACAAAATATAGTATGAGTTACTTAGAAATATTCATGGAAAAAATGGAATAAAATGTGAGTTTATTTTCTACAGATAAATTTTAAAATCCATGCCTAGTTCTTTCATAATATTCATTTTCTATGAACATGCTGAAAATCCTTGCATTAATACAATGGAACGAAATTCTATGACTCTATAACCTAGATACATCTTGAAATATAAGTGAAATAAGCCACTTGCAAAAGGACAAATACTGTATGATTCCACTTATATAAGTCTCTTAGTTTAGACTTCAACAAAAATATTGTAGACAAGAGCTTAAACAATATGTACTTCTCACAGTTTTGGAGGCTAGGAAATCTAAGAGGAAAGGTTTTAATAGTTCCTATATCTGATGAGGGCTACTTCCTGGTATGTAGACAGCAACTATCTCACTGTATGCTCCATGGTAGAGAGAGAGAGAGAAAGAGAGAGAGAGGACATGTACACTCTTTTTTGGGGGTAAAGAGATTTTTTCCATAGGGCACATGTGCTTGTTAGAGAGACAGAGACAAATGAGACAGAAAGTGAGAAATCAGTCCCACTCCCTGAGAGGGAGCATGAACATGCCACAATCCTCTCTCCTCCATTCTTGTCCTGGGATTTTGGGCACACACACACACACACACACACACACACACACACACGTCTGGTGTGAGTTTCAAGCCATTAGGTCCAGGATTCAAACTGTTATCTGCCACATCAGAGCCCAGAGCCTTAACCACTGTGCCACTTGCTGGCCCCAACATGCACACTCTATGTCTCATCTTCCAAGGACACTAATCCCATTCATGAAAGCTACACCCTCATGACCTAATCTCCTCCTTAAGGCTTCACCTCTTAATACCACAACATTGATGATTAGGATTTCAACACAAGACTGGGTGAGAGGACATGAACACCCATTGCATAACAATGAGTTATCTAGAACAGATACATTCATAAATACAGAAAACAAGACAGAAGTACCAAGGTCTGGAGGGGGAAAACAGAGAGTTTTTATTTAAGGAGTATAGATATCGTTTAACAAGTTATTGTTAAGAAGTATAGTAAGTCTATCTGGTATGATAATAACATTCTGGAAATAGGTACTTGTGATGGCTACACAAATGCACCAATTGTACACCTAAAGATGTTTAAAATAGCCAATTTTATATTACATATACTTTACCACAATTAAAAATGTATTTGGAGTATTCCTTTTATTAATTTTATTTGATTAATTTACTTAAAATACTTTTTAAAAACTGAATGTAGAATCTTGATTATAGGAAAACAATCCAGATAATAATAATTTTAAAATATGGTAATTTGTTACCTAGAAAGAATATTTTTAAGAGATAGTTTTGAGAGAATGTCAATTAAATTTTTTCTTTTCATAATATCTAAGGTTGTACATTTTAAACATGAAATAAAGAAGACAGAGCCATAGCAAGAAAGGCACACAAAGATTCTACAGGTGAAACTACCTTGAGCAAAACTAATGCTAGGAGATGAGGGATTTCAATATGAAAATAAATCAATTTCTCCAATGACTCTTCTCACAATTTAGACTCATAAAGTATAAGAAGAAAATCTTAAATAAGTATTCCATACAACAGTAATGATATTATGGTCAAGCAATGGAATGTGATCTAACATAAAAATCTATTTTGAAAATGAAATAAAATAATACATATTGGTATATTTTCTAATTTTCTTCAGTTGTTTTGTTTTGTTTTGTTTGCCATAGGGCATGTGTGCTTGCCCAAGAAAGAGAGACAGACAGTGAGAGGGAAAGTAAGAAATCAGCCCCCAGGGGGGATGACCAAGCTCCAATTGATTTTTTTTCATTCTCCTAAGATCTTGGGCACACACATACACATGTGCCCAGCATGATTTTCAAGCTGTCAGATCTGGGACTTGAACTGCGATCAGTCATGTAGGTGTCCAGTGCCACAATCACCAAACTACCAAATGTTCCCAGGATATTTTCTAATTTTAAAGATTTACCTGTGTTCTTCTCATAAGTATTACCTTACCTAAGAGTAAAATCAAAGTGATTTAATGTATAAAACATAACTTTAGTCACATGATAAAGATTCTGAAGAGCATTCTGTTTAAACCATTTTTCCTAATACTGGTAAAGGAACATCAGTCGTAGCATTTCCAAAATGAAAGAAATCAAAATGGAGAGTGTAGCTAATTTAATAATCTCCACTTAAAATAGTTCTATCAAGATCAAGAATATGGTCACTATTTTCTGACGGTTTTCAATTTTTTAAATTTTTTTTTTGAGAGGTCTTTGCTATAGGGCACATGCGCTTGCAAGAAAGACAGAGAGACAGAAAGCAAGAAATCACCCCCTAGGGGAGATGGTCACGTTGCAATCCCTTCTCCTCCATTGTCTTCTCAGGACCTAGGGTATGCACGTACACGTGCCTGGCGTGAGCTTAAGCCACCGGGTCTGGAACTCGAACAGTGGTCGACTACATGGGAGTCCAGTGACACAGCCATTATGCTAACTGCTGGTCCCAGTGATTTTGAATGTTAAATTTCTTTCTATGATGAAAATCTTAGCTTATTTCTGAATATCAAAGCACCCCTTGCTTAGGCCAAAAATTGATGAAAAATGTTTTTCAGTATAACATACAATGAACAAAAACAAAGTAAGACATTCAATCACACAATGATTAAAAAAAAAATCCTCCCACATTATTTGTCCAGTAGTCTCAATCCTCTTTGCAATCAATTGTACTCGCCCCATCTTAACACAAAGACTCTACATTTTAAAAATTGTATCATTAGAATATGTAAACAATGTCTCACTATAACTGCTGTTTCCAACAGCTAACTCTTTTTTTTTTTGAGAGTTTTTTTGCTATAGGGTGTGTGCGCTGGCCAGACAGACAGAGAGAGACATAGAGACAGAAAGCGAGAAATCACCCCCCAGGGGGGATGGTCATGCCGCAATCCCTTCTCCTCCATTCTCCTCTTGGGATCTTGGGCACGTATGCACACGTGCCCGGCGTGAGTTTTTAGCCACCCGGTCCGGGGATGTGACCTACGTGGGAGTCCAGCGACATAGCCATTACGCTAACTGCTGATTCCCCAACTGACTCTTCTTAAGTAGCATCATTTCCAGTTTTTAGGAGATCAACCAAAAGTGCAACTGAAACTTGCACTGGGTCATTTTGTGAACATAAAGATATTTTATTTTGACTTTCATACCTTTCTGCTTTTTGGATTGAAGAAAAATACGAATCAATCATTTTTTTGCTGGACCACCAGCTTTGGGTGGGATCAGTATTTATCAGGGATTGATTAAAACGCTTTGATAAAAATAAACTTTGTTCTACACTAGCTCTTGACTTTCAAAGACAACGAAATTATAAAAAATAAATAAATAAATAAAGGAATATTGTAACATTTTGGCATGTCTGACATTCTTTCAGTGAATGAATAGTCTTAGAATACACAATAACATGTTTTAAATTCCCCAACTAGGATTGTACCAAATACATGCATTCTCAGCACTAGAGAATGTCAAGTTACTTACAAAGTTTATTCCATCTGGTTAACATCAGACCTTTCATTGTAAACAACACAGGCAAGGAAAGAATGGGGAAATAAATTCTAAGTATTAAAAGGAAAAACAATTTCAACCAATATTACTATATCCGTTAAGATTATCCTTCATATGGGAAGAAAGGATAAAAACATTCTCAAGTAAACAAACCTGAAAGAATTTACCAACTCCAGGTGAGCTCTACAAGAAGTTCTAAAGAGGATGCTATACCAGTCAGACAGACAGAAATCAAAGAACAAAAAACATCCAAGAAAATAGCTAACTTAATGATAGTAACAAATTAAAAAGTATTGATGATAATGTCTTCAATCAAGAGAAAAAGACTGGCTGAATGGATAAAAAACAAAAATCCTCTCTCTGTTACCTACAAGAACCTTGTCTCATGGACAAAGATATACACAGACTAAAAGTGAAGGGCTGGAAAAAGATATTCCATGCTAATGGAAATCAGAAAAGAGTTGGAGTTGTGAAACTGATTTCAGACAAAATAGGTTTTAAAACAAAAACTGTAAGAAGAGACAAAAAAAGGGCATTATTTAGTAGTAAAAGGACTAATTCATCAAGACATAAGGCTTATATATCTATACACCCAACTCAGGAGAACCCAAATACATGAAGGAAAGACTGCTAGTTCTAAAAGGAGAGATAAGTTGCAGCACTATAATCATTGGGGATCTCAACACCCCATTATCTCCTTCAGACAGATCTTCTAGACAAAGAAGCAAAGAGATACAGGATCTAAATAATATCATAAATCAAATGGACTTGACACATATGAATAGAACTTTTCACCCTAAAACCACAAAATACACATTTTTTTTCTCTCCCTCACATGGAACCTTTTCAAATATTGATCACACAATAGGGCACAAATCAAGCCTTTACAGATTCAAAGACATAGAAACTATAAACAGCATCTTCTCTGACTATGATGAGATTAAACATGATATTAATTTCAGGAAAAATACTTGAAAATACACAAATGCATGGAAACTAAACAACCTACTTCTGAATGAATTCTCAAATACCAAAGAAATTAAGACTGAAATAAAAATTTCTGGAAACAAATGATAATGAGTACACAAGTTTCCCTAATCCATGGGACACTGAAAAAGCAGTCCTAAGAAGGAAATTCATAGCAGTTAGTGTGCATAAAAAAGGATGGAAAGATGGCAAACAGGCAACTTAACATAATGCCTTAGGAAATTGGAAAAAGAACAACAACAACAACAACAAAATGCTAGGAGAAAATGAAAAATAAAGATTCGAACAGAAATAAATAAAATAGAAGATAATCAAATTGTACAGAAAATAAATGAAAGCAAAAGCTGGTTCTTGAAAAAGATGAACAATATTGACATACCATTAGCTAGATGGATTAAGATGAATAGGAAAGAATCAGATTAATCAAATTTTCAATGAAGCAGGTAATACTACAAGAGACACAATAGAAATACAAAACATCATCAAAGGGTACTATGAAAGACTAAATGCCAACAAACAATAGAAGCTGGATGAGATGGACAAGTTCCTGGGCACATATAACCTACCATGATTGAATCAGGAGGACATAGAAAGCCTGAATAGACACATAAAAAGCAATGAGATTGAATCAGTAATAAATAACCTCCCAACAAGAAAAAATCTAGGTCCTGATGGCTTCCCTTCTGAATTTTACAATACTTTTAAAGAAGAGTTAACCCCCATACCACTCATACTATTTCTAAAGATCCAAAAGGAAGGAATCCTCCCAAATTCATTTTATAAAGTCTCCATCATACTCAGCCCCCAAACAGATAAAGACATCACAAAAAAGGAAAACTGTAGACCAATATCTCAGATGAATATAGATGCATAAATTCCCAACAAGATACTAGCAAATCGTATCTAACAACATATAAACAAGATTATTCATCATGACTAGGTAGGCTTTATTCCAGGAATGCAAGAGTGGTTTGACATAAACATAATGTAATACATCATAATAACAGAAAGAATGATAAAAACCATATGATCATTTCAATTGATGAAGAAAAAGCATTTGATAAAATTCAACCTCCCTTCATGATTAAGACTGTCAGCAAATTGACATAGAAGTTATTTCTCAACACAATAAAAGCATATAAGAAAAATCTATAGCAAAAATTATACTGATACTAGACATGAACACCCACTTTCTCTACTCCTTTTTTCAATATAGTGCTCGATAGCTAATGTAATCAGAAAAGAGAATAATATAAAAGGCATACAAAAAAGGAAAGAAGAGTTGATAATATCTCTATTTGCAGATAACAAGATGGTATACTTAGAAGACTCAAAGGTTTCCATGAAAAACTTCTTGAAGTAACAAATGAATACAGTAAACTGGAAGGATATAAAATCAACATCCAAAAATTGATAGCATTTTTATATATGAACAACAAGCTGAACGATGCAGAACTGAAGAAAATAATCCCTTTTACCACAGCCACAAAATGTATAAGATACCTAGAGGTAAACGTAACCTAGGAAATCAAAGACCTTCACAAAGTAAACTATAAAAATCTTTAAAAAGACATTGAAAATGACACAAAGAAGTGGAAGAACATCCCACATTCTTGGATTGGAAGGACTAATATAATCAAAATGGCAATTTTACACAAGTTAATCTACATATTTAATGCAATTTCATTTAAATTACCAGAGACATTCTTCACAGATCTAGAAAAGAGAATCATAGAATTTGTTTGGAATCATAAAAGACTCAGTATTGTCAAAGCAATATTACACAAGAAGAGTGGAGTGGGCAGCATCTCACTTCCAGACCCCAAAATACATTATGAATTTTAGTAATCAAAATGGCATGGTATTGGCACAAAAACAGACATGTGGACCAATGGAACAGAATAGAGACCCCAGAAATAAACCCAAAAGCTTACCTCAACTGATTTTTGATAAAGGGTACCTGTCAATCCAGTGGGAAAAGAAAAGCCTCTTTAGCAAATGGTGCTGGAAAAGCTGGGTATCTACCTGCAGAAAGATAAAACTGAACTTCCATATTTAACTATTAACAAAAAGTAACTCAAAATGGTTCAAAGATTTGTACCTAAGACTTCAAACTATTAAACTATTGGGGGTAAATTACTGGAAAAACTCTTGGAGACATTCAGGCAGGCAGACTTTTTAAATAAGACCCCATAACACAGGCAATAATCCCAAAGTAGAACAAGTGGGATTATATCAGGTTAAAAAGGTTCTGCCTAGCCAAGGACACAGTAATTAGGGTGAATTGGTGTTGGGCAGGCCAAGACTTTTTAAATAAGACCCCCTGAAGCACAGGCAATAATACTAATAATACCAAGTGGGATTACATCAGACTAAGAAGTTTCTGCACAGCAAAAGACACAGTAATTTGTGTGAATCAACAACCCTTGGAATGGGAGAATATTTTTGTAACTATGCCTCAGATAAGAGACTGATAACCAGAATACACAGGGAACTTAAAACTGAACAAGGACCCCCTAATGTATTTTCTAAGGTTCTTAAAAATATAAGGTCCATTTATATTGTAATGGCCCAGAGTAAGAAGTAAGTCTTCAGACTTTTGGTTATGATAATGACCAACATAGAACATAAATGAGGGCCATTTGACCTCTAAAACTCTCACTTAAAAAAAAAGATAAAGTTTTCATTTCCATACGTAAAATGTTTTAAAGGCTAAAAACTACTAGTTATGAGATCAGATACTCCAGGCTAAATGACTCCAGACACCTAAAGAAAAATTTGATTATCTAAGGCCTCACCAATCAAGAGTGCCCATGAGGTGATCACGTCCTCTTAAACCAATCACTAAACTAATCACACACCTGGGACGTCTGCCCCTAATTTTGTCTTTAAAAACGCACATGGAAAACATCTCGGGGAGACCAGGTCTTTTCAGCATGAGCTGCCCACTCTCCTTGCTTTCCGCTTTACAATAAAGCTGTACTCTACTTCATCACACTATGTGCCTATGGTTTGGTTTTATAGTGCCTGGGCAAGCGAACCTAATTTAATTTTGGTAACAACTCAAATGGCTTACCTGAAAAACAATTAACCCAATTATAAGATGAGAATATGAGCTGAACAAAAACCTCTCTAAGGAAGACATACCAAAGTCAAAAAGCATATGAAAAAATGTTCAACATCCCTCATCATAAGGGAGATGCAGAGTAAAACCACAATGAGATACCACCTAGCCCATGTCAGATTGGTGAAGTTAAAAATACAAAAAAATGGGGCCAGCAGGTGGCATGGTGGTTAAGGATGCTGGACTTCCACATGGCCAACTGCAGTTCCAGTCCTGGACCTGGTGGCTTGCTTTCTCACTTTCCTTCTCTTTCCCATACTCTGTCCCTCTATGGTCAAATAGGAAGGGAGGGAGGGAGGGAGGGAGGGAGGAAGGAAAAAAGGAAGGAAGGAAGGAAGGAAGGAAGGAAGGAAGGAAGGAAGGAAGGAAGGA
>NW_006159660.1:1725415-1729106 GCF_000334495.1 Tupaia belangeri chinensis | reverse complement strand
AGAGAAAAGTTAGTTAAATAAAATGATTTAAAAAAATGATAAGAGTTGGTGGGGTTGTGGTGAGAGGTGTACTCTCCTGTACTACTGGTGGGAATGTAAATTGATCCAATAACTGTGGAAAACAATGTGGAGGTTCCCCCAATGACCTACAGATAGAACTACCATATGATTCAGCAGTTTCATTCCTGGGTATCTACACAAAGGTCAGGAGAATACTCAGTCAGAAAAGTGCTTGAACAGCTATACTTATTGCAGCATTATTCACGGTTACTAAGACATGGAACCAAACCTATACCCAGTAACAGAAGAATGGATTGAAAAAGTGTTGCACATATATTCTATGGAATACTATTAAACCATAAAAAAACAAGACCCTGGATTTGATAGAAAGTGGATGAATATGGAAGATTGCTGAGTGAAGCAAGTCAGGCTATGAAAGAGAGGCATTGTTATGTCTCCAGTTAACATATACTGACTGTCTACTCTCTATGGAAGACAGTGAAAGATTGGAGGGCATAAAAGCATTGAAATAGTTGTGGACACTGGAGACAGTGTAGAAGGAGGGTGGGGAAGGAAATTAGGAACAAAAATAGAGATGTAAGATATTTGTGAGACACAGAAATGTTTTATTACCTGTTGATTATAATATGTATTATATTCTCAACTGGACTGGTTTGAGGTGTACTTCATGTTGGGTATATTCTCTTTACAAGCTAAATGATATATAGCGATCAAATGTATAAAATAATAATAATAATAATGAAGATATACTGTGGTGTGGTGGTTAACGTGGCTGGATCCCACATGAACAACTACATGGTTCAAGTGCTAGACCCAGCAACTTGAAAAACTCACTGAGTGCATGTCCAAGTATGCTCAAAATCCTGAGATAAAAATAGAAGAGAAAGGACTATGGTATGACCATTCCCCCTGAAGGGGTGCTTTCTCACTTTCCCTCTTTTTGTCTCTCTCTGATGAACACATGCACCCTATAGCAAAATAAAACAAAACAAACAAACAAACAAAAGGTAAACCATATCGTATCCCACAAAGATGTACAATGATTATACATAAATCAGAAATTACAATAAATAAAAAAAAAACCTTGACCTATAGGTTCATTCAAAAACATCATCTTTAGGATCCCATTATTTATCTTTGAAGTCAAAACAATGCCTTCAATGTTAAGATATTCACATATTAGAGACTTAATGTAACTCCCTTCCCTGATTGACAACAAAAGTTTCACTATTTGGGATTTAAATATCTATTTTATTGATATGATAAGCATTAGCATCTAGAAATCCTAGGCTGATAGTTCACTCGTATACCATTTCAAAATCCTCTGAGTGTTCCACTGGAAAAGTGGATGCCTAATTAGGTAAAATTAATGAAGCCCTAATTGTTATGGCATAAACTGGTCTGCTTAATTTTGCCAACTTGAGGACAATTAGGCATCATTACCCACTGACTTGCTGAGCTATAAAATATAATTTAGCATTTTATTATCAACAACCTTTAGGTATCCAAGAAAAAAATGTCATAACTTATGACAACAATGTCTTCTAGAAAAGCTAACGAGTAAACAAATAAGAATTCAAATGATTTCTCAACTAAATAAAGCAATATTCCAAATATGAATTCTAAGTGACATTAATTGATATTAAGGTTCAAATTTCACACATTAATTTGCTTTATATGGTCTTTAATTTTGGTCAAAATTAAGTACCAAAAATTAGAAAAACTATAGATTAGTGACTTCCACTCAAAAGCAGGGAGAGGGTCAGGTTGTGCTGCAGCACTTAATGCAAGTGGACCCATGTGACAAGGACACTGACTTGCCATGCCAGGTATGCACATGCATACCCATAAACCAATTGAGATTGGGGTAGATCATGCCAAAGAGACCCTTTTGGGGGTGCATATCTCCCTGTCTCTCTCTACCTCTCATGGAAAAAATAATAAATAAATTTTAGGGGAAAAAAGTGATTTGAATCACTGGCAATATTCCATTCAGAACAATTAAAATCAGTATCATCACAGAAGAGCTGTACAATTTTTTTTTTTTTTTTTGGAAAGGATTTTACTGTAGGGCTCGTGAGCTCACCAGAAAGACAGAGAGAGACAGAGAGATAGAAAGCGAGAAATCACCTCCCTGGGGGATGGCCACACCACAATCCTTTCTACTCCATTCTCCTCTCGGGATCTTGGGTACGCATGCACACATGCCCGGTGAGTTTAAGCCACCGAGTCCAGGACTCAAACCATGGCCGACTACATGGGAGTCCAGTGACATAGCCATTATGCTAACTGTTGGTCCCTTAAGTTTTTAATCAATTTAATGTAATTGACCTTCATAGACCATTGCATCCACCAATGACATACACATATTTCATGAGTCTACATGAAACATTTAAAATAAAGCACCAATATTCAAATAAACTTAAACAAACTGCATAGGATTTAAATCACTTTAATTATATTTTGGAACATAATCCAAATTAATTATTAATCTAAAAAATAACTAAAATATCACTATATTCTTAGAAATGAAATAATACATTATAAAATTTAAAAATGAGCCTGACTCCATGACCTGATCATTAAAGCAGTTGGATCCCATATGACAAACCACATGGTTCAAGTATCAGACTCAGCACCTTGAGAAACATGCCAAGCACGTGTACATATGTGCCACAAATCCAAACCTTATAGAAAGATGGAGGAGAAGGGATTTCAGTGGGATTTCAGAAGGGATTCCCACTCCCCAGGGAATTTGCTTTCTCTGCTCCCTCTCTTTTGTCTGTCTCTTGTGAGTGTATCTAGCTATATATATAGCTATATATAGCTATATATATAGCTATATATATATATAAAATAACGACAAAAGAGAGGGAGCAGAGAAAGCAAATTCCCTGGGGAGTGGGAATCCCTTCTGAAATCCCACTGAAATCCCTTCTCCTCCATCTTTCTATAAGGTTTGGATTTGTGGCACATATGTACACGTGCTTGGCATGTTTCTCAAGGTGCTGAGTCTGATACTTGAACCATGTGGTTTGTCATATGGGATCCAACTGCTTTAATGATCAGGTCATGGAGTCAGGCTCATTTTTAAATTTTATAATGTATTATTTCATTTCTAAGAATATAGGGATATTGTAGTTATTTTTTAGATTAATAATTAATTTGGATTATGTTCCAAAATATAATTAAAGTGATTTAAATCCTATGCAGTTTGTTTAAGTTTATTTGAATATTGGTGCTTTATTTTAAATGTTTCATGTAGACTCATGAAATATGTGTATGTCATTGGTGGATGCAATGGTCTATGAAGGTCAATTACATTAAATTGATTAAAAACTTAAGGGACCAACAGTTAGCATAATGGCTATGTCACTGGACTCCCATGTAGTCGGCCATGGTTTGAGTCCTGGACTCGGTGGCTTAAACTCACCGGGCATGTGTGCATGCGTACCCAAGATCCCGAGAGGAGAATGGAGTAGAAAGGATTGTGGTGTGGCCATCCCCCAGGGAGGTGATTTCTCGCTTTCTATCTCTCTGTCTCTCTCTGTCTTTCTGGTGAGCTCACGAGCCCTACAGTAAAATCCTTTCCAAAAAAAAAAAAAAAAAACCTACAAAGTGTGTACAACAATACCTGGCACAAAGTAAACACCATTAGCTGTACCATTTT
>NW_006159660.1:1717736-1725274 GCF_000334495.1 Tupaia belangeri chinensis | reverse complement strand
TATATATATAGCTATATATAGCTATATATATAGCTATATATATATATAAAATAACAGAGAGCATGGTGAGTCCATGCACCATCTAGCCATATATATCTGTGTGTGTATATAGTCATAAAATGACTCACAAAGGAATCTTTGGAACTAAATAATAAAGGCCTAACATAAATTTTGTGAAACATAGCAGATACATCCTTAGATTCATATTTGTAGCTTTAAAATGTGTATGGTAGAAAAATAACAAAACTTGAGAATTAACAAATTAAATATCCATCTTTACAAACTAGAAAACAATGAGCAAATTAACATCAAGAAATTAAAAAGAAGGGAATACTAAATAAAAGATCATTTTGACAATTAAGGTGAAAAGTATACATTTCTTGAGAACTCTTGACGACCAAACCTGACACAAGAAACCCTATGTCCAGATAGTTTCAGCAGTGAATTGTTCCACACATTTAAAGAAGCAAATGTAAGTTTAAGAAAGAAGAAACACTTTCTACCACATTTTATGAGATCAGCATAACTCTGATTAAAAATATGAAATATGAAACAAAAATGAAAAATTGTAGCAAATCTTTCTCAGAATTTCTGTAAAATCTTCAACAAAATATTATATCAAATCTACAGATATACAGAAAGGATAATACACCACAATTAAGTGAGGTTTATTTGGTGAATACAAAGTTGCTTAACATTTAGGAAAAATGAAAAGAAGAGGAAAAAGAAAAACAGTCATATTCATAGATACAGATAAAGTGTGTAATAAAACAACATTCTTTATTAAAAACACAATAAAAACCCCTAATCAAAATTGAAAATAGAATTAAAAAAATAATTATTTTATTTAACTTTATTTATTTTATATATTTTTTATTATAATTTGACCAGATAGGAACAGAGAGAGTGAGGACAGGCAGGGGCAATAGTGAGAAAGCAAGCAGCCAGGTCTGGTACTCAAACCATGGTCGGCCATGTGTGAGTTCAGAGCCCTTAACCACCATGCCACCTGCAAGCCCCCAAAATAGAAATTTTCTTAATCTGATACTATTTTTTTAATACAGCAAAAATAATAAAAAATGGTAACTTACTAAGCACTCTCCCCCTAAAATAGGGAAGGAACAGAGATGATCACTCTTCCTATTTCTAGCAACTGGAAATCTTACCCAGTGCAATACAAAGCAATAGAGGGTGATACAGGGTTGGAAATGAATACTGCCACATGATGCGACCTATAGAAAATCTGAAAGGCTATTGATATATAAGAAGTTCAAAAACAAGCCAGACTAATCTGACAGAAATAAGTTAATGATTACTCCTGATAGGGGCTAGTTTCTGGAAAGAATATACACTAAACCTATTACTTGATTTCAGTATAATCTACACAGATTAAATTGTTTAAAAATTTACTGAGCTCCGTGTACAGTTAGGTTTTGAGCACTTTTCTGTCTACATGATAAACTATAAAAATGTATATTATATATTATAGGTAACATTTATTAAGCCACTGAGTTAGTTATGTTTCAAAGATTGTGTCACCTAACATTAAGAACAATTTCAAGAGGCAGATTCTATTTTAACTTTTAATCAGCTCTAGAAGGCTGATTAACTTTTCAAGCACATACCACATAAGAACCCAGGACTTTGAATACAGAGCCTCATGATCCCAAACTTATCATGAAGTTTAATATTTTCAAGACTTCTTCAGCATTTTTTCAATATCTCTGATGAATCTTTCTGTTCAAAATTTTGGGGTGACAAGTACAAGTTAAGCTCTAATTCAAATGACTGTGAACTCATAACAACCATGAGTTTAAATGATTACATGCCTGAAAAAACCATGCTTAGGGAGATAACACTGAGCGCACACTGCATTTTACTTACATTCACGCACTATCGACTCAACCTGTCCAATGTTTAAAAATCAAAGCCAGACTTATGGCCCAAACATATATTAAATCATGTGCACAAATGATTCATAACAAGAGCCAATCCACCCCCAGTGTGCTAGCAGCCATGAACAAATCACAGTTATGCCTAAATCTGAAGAACTACTCTTCTCATATATTGTTAATGATGAGATTACAAAGGCAGCAAAGCACAGGAGATGAATGGATGTCCATAAAATATAAGATGTATGCTCCAGTAAGACCCAAAGTAATTGAAAGAAATCAGATTATGGTGGCACTTCTTTCTATTCTGTCTAGGTTTTCAACCTCCCAGCAGAAGTTGATATAAGAAGAGAAAATATTTGCTGGTCAGCACACAAGGCAGTAAAACCTTCCTACTTTTGTGCAGATGGAAGCTAACTTAATCTGGTTCATATGTTTTAAGCACATCTTAAAATAAAAACTGGAGGCTGATCTGCATTCAGAAAAACTGCGTAAAGCTTCAGAAGTAAGCAAGCAATTTAAATTTCCAATATGTCATTGCAATATTTTGTTTTATTCCAATGGAGTAATAAGGCTACCATTCTCACGTCATCATTTCATTCCTCTTGAAACCCACATTTACATTTCAAATAGTACATCTGACCTAATTATTTCAAGAAATGTTGAAGTTGCTTTAAAAAATAAATTACAATGCCCATTATGTTTTATTTCCACTTACAAATTCACTATTTGAACTTGTCATTAGAATTCGTACCGGTAGTGTTTGCTGCTAGCATGCATGGATGGCATCTGTTATTTTCTCTTGCAAATGGAGTCCTTGGAGGTCTTTGGTAAATTTGGCTATGAAAATACACAGTAACTATTTTAGCAGTATCCTACATGATGGGTTAATGCATATCTAACATTTGCCTTTTCTTCCTGACTCACTTTAAAAATCCTGACACTCAGGACCAGTAAATGGCGTAATGGCTATGTCATGGACTCCCATGTAGCTGACTGAAGTTCAAGTCCTGGACCCAGTAGCTTAAACTCACGCCAGGCATGTGTGCGTGTGTACCCAAGATCCCGAGAGGAGAATGGAGGAGAAGAAGGGATTGTGGTGTGGCCACTCCCCCCCCAAGGGGGGGGTTTCTCGCTTTCTGTTTCTTTGTCTCTCTCTTTCTGGTGAGTGCACACGCCCTATAGCAAAAACCTCTCAAAAAAATAAATACAATCCTGGCACTCATGTGAATACAAGTTTATTACTATGATGATTTTTTTCAGGGAAAAAGAAAGCAAAATACTAAATTTTGGTGAAGCACTTTTTCAGAGAATTGCATCTTTTACTTACTGTTCTATAATTAGTTGGTATGTTTCTTATTTTAGCCAAAAAAAAAAAAAAAAAAAGGGGGAAGGGCGGGGCATGCTGGAAACAAATTTGGTTCCATCTTAATCCATTATTTTAACACCTGTTGAATTTAGCCTCCATGAAGGCAGGTTCTATCTGGGTCTTATTTTATTTATATTTTAGAGAGATTTTTGCTATAGGATATGTGTATTTGCCAGAGAGACAGAAAGTGAGAAATAATCTTCAGGGGGTATTGTCACACCACAATCCCTTCTCCTCTATTCTTTTCTCAGGATTTTGGGCATGCAAATACATGTGCCTGGCATGAGTTTTAAGCTGCTGAGTTTGGGACTTGAACTGCAGTCAATTATGTGGAAGTCCAACAATGTAACCATTACAACATCTGCTGGTCCCAAGGGTCTTATTTACAAATTTCTTCCTCTTTTTATTTTTTTTAAGCGGTCTTGCCTTAGGGTATGTGTGCTACCCACAGAGACAGAGAGAGATGGAAACAGAGATGAACTTATTTACAAATTTCTTCCTCTTTTTATTTTTTTTAAGCGGTCTTGCCTTAGGGTATGTGTGCTACCCACAGAGACAGAGAGAGATGGAAACAGAGATGAAGATAGGGGAAGAGAGAAATCATCCCCTCCAGGGAGGATGTCCACACTGCAATCCCTTCTCCTCCGTTTTCCTCCTGTCATCTTGCGCGCGCGCACACACACACACACATGCACAGCATGATTTTCAAGCTACTGGGTCCAGGACTCAAACCACTGTTGGCTATGTGGGAGTCCACCAATGTAACCACTGTTCCATCTGCTGACCCCAAATTTATTCTTACATTGTAGCATAATGCCTATTTCATAGTAGATGCTAAATAAATTTCTCTTGAATGCATGAGTAAGTTTACCATATAATCGTCTTTAAAATATTGGAACAAGGAAATAGAAGATTATACTTGTACCAAAAGTTTCCAAGAACACTCTCAGGCTCTGTGATACACTAGGAGTACATGTAGACCTCATCAGTCATCATAGAGTCAAACCCATGGCTATGACTTACTGCAGCGAAAAGATAAAAACAAACTGAGCAAAGGAAAACAACTTATTGGGTGATTTTTATGAAAAAAAAAGGCATACGATGTTAAGAGTCATACAGGGTGTGCTTCATTTTCTAGAAGCTAGTTGTGACAAGTGTAAAATGTTGTCTACCAGGGAAGCTCATTATGATTCTAAGCCTGGGGTCACTGGGGACTGGTAGCATAGGCTCCTTCTGCCTAAAATGTACCAAAATTTAGACTCATTGAAGGAAAACAGGTGTTCAGGATAAATCACATTGTTTGCATAGTTTTGTCACAGTGGCACATTCTTAGTTCCAGGAATGGTGAGAGCTCTTCTAAAATCCTACTTCCCAGTTACCAGCCAAGGGTCAATACTGCCAGTAGGCCTTTGAAAGAATGGCAGTCTCTTGGGACCAGCAGTTGGCGTAATGGATATGTTGCTGGACTCCCAGGTAGGCGAGTGCAGTTTGAGTCCTGGACCCAGTGGCTTGGACTCATGCTGGGTACGTGTGCTTGTGTGCCCAAGATCCTGAGAGAAGAATGGAGGAGAAGGGATTGCAGCGTGGCCCTTCCCCCGGGAGATGATTTCTTGCTTTCTGTCTCTCTGGTGAGCACACATGCGCTATAACAAAAAGCTCTCAAAAACAAAACAAAACAAACAAACAAACAAACAAAAAATAAAGGATGGCAGTCTCAGGTTTGCTTTTATTAATACTTATTTACTCAATGCTAATTTCAACCAATCATGCAAACATGAAAGGTATTCAAAAGTTTATGGAAAATGTGTATTATGCATGGATTTGAAAACATTTTTTTACCAAAATTAACTTGTACTTTAATGCCATCTTTCAGTAAACTTTTTGAGGTCCCCTCATATACTGCTTCTCTACTTTTATACTTGAATTCTTCCTTCTATTTTAACAATGCCCTGTGGGAAATCCCATATTACATTCAACACCACTGACTGTTAATAAATATATTTTAACTTAACCTGAAGTAACATAAATTTTCTTTTTTTTAGAGATTGTTTTTGCTAAAGGGTATGTGTGTTCACTGGAGAGAGAGAGTGACAGAAAGACAGAAAGATAGAAAGTATGAAATCACTCCCTAGGATGGATAGCCATGCCACAATCCCTTCTCCCTTTTCCCCTGTTGGTATCTTGGACAGGCATACACTTGCATCCAACATCAGTTTCAAGCCACCAGGTTTGGGACTCAAACCATGGTTGACCACGTGGGAGTTCAGTGGCTTAACCACTACACCACCTGCTGGTCCAAAGTAGCATAACTATTAATAAGCATCCCATTTTAGCAGATGTCATGATGATGTCATATTAGATAGCACAAAACAAATAAGATCTGCTTCTTTACTGGGCTTCCCCACTGTTACAAGTGATTTTGGTGGTGATCTTAGGAGCAGGTATTTTTCTACACTTTTCTAATTTTAAAAAGTGGAACATTGTTTTACTAATATTTTGTCCCTTAAAGCACTTAGGCTTTCTGTAAATTATCAATGTCACAAATATTTGTTGAAAGAATGAATACATTTATGAACATATTTTTTACATATGCTCTTTGAAAGATAAATATTGCTATTGGCTGAAATTTTATTACTCTAACGTCCCTTAAAAATATTGCTGCCTACTAGGTAAATTATTTTGTTAAGGACACAGGTTTTTTTTTTTTTTTCATAATGAATCAATAAAAATAAGTCTGTTTCAAATGGAAAAATGTAGTCATACAGGATAGTTTTTAGTAAGGAAGTCCCTGTCTTCTGATAGGAAGATAGGATAATTATGTTAAATTCTCTTAATAGTACCAATACTTCACCCTTATAGTGATACTCGACTTTGCCATGTAACTGCAGTTTTGCCCATGTAGGGAGTTATTGTTCTATCCTTGAATCTGAATTTGATAATGACTTTTATTTTGGCCAAAAGGATGGCATCACTCATGATGCAAGTAGGAGCCTAAAAACTTATTTGCCGGATTGGGTTTGACTCCTTTTGTTTCTGCCATTGCCAAGAGAAAGATGTTTCTGGGCTGGCCCAGTGCTCTCAGGAGAATAAGAGACACATGGAGCAGTCTAGAGCAGTTGATCCCCTGCCAACTTCACAAGATCTGAGTCAACCAGGCCAAAATTCAAACATCCACCCAGTTGAGCCTGGCCTAAATCGCCAGAACTATACTGACACATGAGAAATAAATGTTCATTTTTGTATGCCACCTGATTGCTAATAAAAGCCATGGAAAAGTCATGGAAGCAGATTATAGAATACATCTTGCCAAGCCACAGTGAGTCTGTAACGATACTGAACATTTATAACTGCCTGTGAGTAGATGCCAGGTAATTCCTGGAAATAATATTTACTTTTTTTTATTTATTAGACAGGATCCACAATGTCACAACGATGACCATGTCACAATCCTCCTGTCTCAGCTTCCCAGTGGCTGGAACCACAGGAACCCATCTTTGCATCCTGCTTTCAGTGTGGGCTGGCAAATGAACCTGGGTCTTCCATGTGTCCCTAGTCTTTTGTGTAACATACTGACCAGCTTGCGCTACTGCTGCTGGGACAATGTCTACATTTAAAAAACAAAACCAAAATATTTCTGTTGGATTATTTAAAACCAAGCATAAGAAATGTTTTGTAAAAGCCATTTTAAGATAGTTTGAGTCCTTCTAAGTTGGGCATTAACAGTCAATTTGATGTCATTTCATATTTATATATTACAGAAATCTTAACTCTTTGATTATCCTCCATTCTTACATTTAAGTTCTAAAACTTAAATTTTGAGTCAGTTTTAGTCTACAACATATCAGGCTGGCAAAGTGAGCACAGGAAAGATAGCAAGCAGTCCCATTACAGTGTGATGAAGAATGTTCAGCTCAGTCATAAATATTCACCTAGCGGAGGATGAGTGATAGTAGCAGAAACAAAAATGGAACACAAGGAAACCATACTTTTCTATCTTATTCCATGTCTTTTTCATCAAGGGAGAAATAAAGGCAAGACACAGGGAAAAGAAAGTAAGAGCTATCCTATTATGATCACAAGTTCTCAAATATTTAATGAGTTTAACCTATTCAAACATGCCTACCAGCAAAGAGGGCAATCTTCTGCAATAGGTAGTTTTTTATAGACTTTAAAATTATTTAGTGCAAAGTCCTATCTGATAATATTAGTTAGGGAGCACTACAATCTTGTAACAATGTGTGCAAGGCTTCAAAGTCTCCAAAGGCAGGGAAAGAGGA
>NW_006159660.1:1701391-1717725 GCF_000334495.1 Tupaia belangeri chinensis | reverse complement strand
CATTTTCTTAACTGATTTGGCTCCCAATTCCCTAGTCTCTTCTGGGCATAATCCATTAGCTAGCAATAGCTGTGTGACTGTAGCTTCACTACAAGGAAGACTGAGATATGTGGAGGAGCGTGTGGAAATTTGGTACGTACTATTTCTGCTATACTTGCAGCAAAAACAGGTACCCAAGGGACCAGCAGTTAGCATAATGGCTATGTTGCTGGACTCCCACTTAGTCGACCGTGTTTTGAGTCCTGGACCCGGTGGCTTAAACTCACTCCAGGCGCATGTGAGTGCGTGCCCAAGGTCCCGAGAGGAGAATGGAGGAGAAGGGATTGAGGCATGGCCATCCCTACTAGGGGGTGATTTCTCGCTTCCTGTCTCTATGTCTCTCTCTGTCTTTCTGGAGAGTGCATGTGCCCTATAGTAAAAACCTCTCCAAAACAAACAAACAAACAAACAAAAAAAACAGGTACCCAAGTTTCCTGACAGTGTTCAAAGGACTATCATTTAAATAAAAATAAAATTCCAACAGAATTGTGGTGGAAGACATCATCATAACCTTCTCAATCTTACAACTTTGAGTGTGAATTTTGTAACATTGACTGAGGAAATTTCTAAGTTTTAAATGATTCACAGCTGAAAGCACGGTAGATAAAGCTTGCATGATTTAGTAAAGTTTATAAAGAATTATATATTTTTATAAAAATAATTCTGTATTTTTCTTTTGGGGTATTACTTTTCTTTCTCAGGTTCTACAACAAAACCAAAGTGGCTTGCACATAAAGCTTTCTGTATGTTTATGTGACAGAACTACAGATTTTTAAAAACCACTAACTAAAGATTTAACGCAGAATAAAAAGCAGTAACATAGCCGCCTGTTTACACTTTCTTTTCTTCTATAATATGGACTAAGCACTACAATAAAACACTGAACAATTTTTTCCAGCTGTACCATGTTTTTTAAATTAGTACTATTGCAAAGTAGAATGGCATTTTTCTAGTCCTGTTTCTAAGAAAACTATGATAGAATCGTACTTTATGATAATTTGGACTTATCCACCATTGATATTTCAAGTACTTTACAAGCAAATTACTATTTTTGCAAAGCAAACAGATTTCTCAAACTCTGCTCATTTTGATTAGGAAAGATGTGCCTAAGGGAGTTTTGAAACTCTTGCAAACACTCTCATTTGTTAACCTATTTTTATTATGATGAAATATAGCTGATTACTCACATGTATTAGTGGACAAGAGAGATTATTTTATGCTAGTCTTCAATCATCGGCTGTAGAGAAAATATTGTAATCAAACCAAATCATTACAAGCACTCCTTATTGTGGAAAATTTTTATCTAGAATTTCATTAGAATGCTATTACATTGAGTCTTGATGCTTATTTTTCTTGAATTTCAAGTACCAAACGATATTAATAGTCACATTATAACTTTTTTGGGGGAGGAAGGATAAGTGATAAGTGTCTTTAACTGAAACTCCAACAAACTGTTTAGTTACAGGGTTTTTCTTTGTTTTTGTTTTTGTTTTGTTTTGTTTTTTAAATGAAAAAAACAACCAACCACGAACTAGGCAGTACCTAAGTCTATAGACAATACAGTCAAAGCTGACAGGATTAAAACCATAAAAACTCCTCTAATCCAAATGAGGCAGTCCTACTACACACAGGCTAATCACTACCAGTGGTACTGGTACTTCTTAACTCTAGGAGGTTGAAATACGTCCTAATAAGCCCACTCAGAACATTCAAGTGGCCCTTTTCGTTTCCAACTTAGGTATAAAGACAATTTTTTGTTAAATCTATTTCACAAAACTTTTTCCAAGTTACTTTATTTACAATGACAACTTTTAAAAAGTCACCAAAGATAAGCGGACAATCAACTAGGCAGAAATGGCTTTACATGAAGAGGAAAAGCCCAAAATGCCACTTTCTATAGGGAACACACAGTTCAGTTTTATTCAGAGCAAAGGAAAAAAGAAACTTTCAATCATTCTGGAAGAAACTCGGCTATAGGTTTGTAATCTGTACTCAAACTACACATGGAAGACGGACAACATTCTGTGAATACAATTGATTTGCTGCTGCATTTGTCTACTGTATGTCTAATAACAATTATAAACAGAGCAGTGTAACTAGTATATGGAACAATTCTTAGTGTTACAGGGTCAGGCACAAGATTTCACTTCTCTTCACATCACTGGTTCTCTGTGTACCTGGGCTTCCTCCTCTTCAGTAAAGTCATTTTTGATTTTAAAAGTCTTCTGAATCTCCTAAGGAGTTTTTCCCTTGATCATATTGGCAACAGTCTTGCATGTAACATCAAGCAAACCTTTGATGTCTAAGTAGTTTGCAGCCAGGATAAATTCAAAAAGTGTTCCTTGGTCAACCTACAGAAATTCTTGGTCACAAACAGGAATATCATCTGTTCACTTTTCTTTTTTCTCATCATCATTAGGAGGAGGAGGGTCATCCTTGTCTTGTGGTGGGTATACCACTGAATGAGCCTTTTTAATATTGCTACATTAACATTTGGTAGAGGAACTGGGTCATTGTCTCCTTCATCATCCATTCCTAAATCTTCCAACATGGTCTTGATAGTCACAGACTGGCAATTTCCATATCTATTTCAAATAGCTCTCCAACAGAAATCTGCAACTTAATTGAAGGCATGGTGCTCTGTCTCAGGAAGACTGCTTGCCAGAGGCTGGAAAGAGCAGAGCAGCACCAGCAGACAAGAGAAGGGAGGAGAACAAGGGCACACCACATAACTTTTACCACAGGGCGGGAACCACCATGCCCACCACATAACTTTTAAATATTTTCACTTTTATATTATTATTATTATTTGCTATATGGCGTGTGCATTCACCAGAAAGACAGACAGAAAGCGAGAAATCACACCCCAGGGGGGATGGTCACGCCGCAATCCCTTCTCCTCCATTCTTCTCTCAGGATCTTGGGCATACATGCACACCTGCCCGGTGTGAGTTTAAGCCACTGGGTCCAGGACTCGAACCAAGGTTGACTACATGGGAGTCCAGTAGCATAGCCATTACGCTACTGCTGGTCCCTAATTCTAAACTTTAAAATGGTAAGTTTTATGGTTTATGAATTTTATCTCGGTGGAGAAAATTTACGAGCTAAACTGTTGGGAAAAGAGTAACAGAATAAAGCAAAAACAACAGAAGGATGGAACTGGTCAAGGTAAGAGCAGAAATTAAAGAGAGAAAATGAAGATTCAGTAGAAAGTGTCAACAAGCCAAAAGTTAGATCTTAGAAGATAATTATAAAATAAACTTTTTTAATGAGACAATTGAGATAAAGAGAAGTTCTGAATAATGTTAGGAATTAAAAGAACAGGTACTGGGGCTGGCAGGTGGCATGGTGGTTAAGAGTGCTGAACTCCTGCATGGCTGACCGAGGCTGAAGTCCTGGACCTGGCTTTCTCACTTTCCCCTTCTCTTTCTCTCTCTGTCCCTCTCTGGTCAAATTAAAATAAATAAATAAAGTTCAATAAAATAATTCTAAACAAACAAACAAAAGGATAGGTACAATCAGTATTAGAAATCTACTGATTTTAGGACCAGCAGATGGTGTAATGGTTACGTTGCTGGACTCCCACGTAGTCAACTGTGATTTGAGTCCCAGACCTGGCGGCTTAAAATCACACTGGGTGCATGTGCATGTGTGCCCAAGATCCTGAGAAGACAATGGAAGAGGAGAGATTGCAGAATGGCCATCCTCCCAGAGGGTGACTTCTCGCTTTCTGTTTCTCTTTCCGATGAGGGCATGCGCCCTACAGCAGAAACTTCTCCCCATTCTTTTTTAAGAATTATTTCATTTAACATTTATTTATTTATTTATCTACTAATTTTAATTTGACCAGAGAGAGACAGAGAGAGCAAGAAAGGGAAAGTGAGAAGGCAAGCCGCCAGGTCTGTCTCCTTCATCATCCATTCCTAAATCTTCCAACATGGTCTTGATAGTCACAGACTGGCAATTTCCATATCTATTTCAAATAGCTCTCCAACAGAAATCTGCAACTTAATTGAAGGCATGGTGCTCTGTCTCAGGAAGACTGCTTGCCAGAGGCTGGAAAGAGCAGAGCAGCACCAGCAGACAAGAGAAGGGAGGAGAACAAGGGCACACCACATAACTTTTACCACAGGGCGGGAACCACCATGCCCACCACATAACTTTTAAATATTTTCACTTTTATATTATTATTATTATTTGCTATATGGCGTGTGCATTCACCAGAAAGACAGACAGAAAGCGAGAAATCACACCCCAGGGGGGATGGTCACGCCGCAATCCCTTCTCCTCCATTCTTCTCTCAGGATCTTGGGCATACATGCACACCTGCCAGTATAAGTTTAAGCCACCAGGTCTGGAACTCGAACTGTGGTCGACAACATTGAAGTCCAGCGACATAGCCATTTCGCCATCTGCTGGTCTCCATTTATATATTATTTTAAGACTGCTGTACTCCCTGGGAACTAGGTAAAGGTTTCAGGAATTTTGATGTCTTGTGTTTTATTTATACCTTATAGAGAACTCAGTCTGTCTGGTTTGAGAAAAACTAGAAAATGAACGCAATTCCTCTGAAAAAAAATCAAGCCATTTGAAACAATCCATGGCAGTAGCATTCAGCCTGAGAAACCATATTTTCTTGAAGCTCTAAAATTTAGTAAACCTTTCATACTTACTGGCTGCAAAAACATAATGGTAAAATTTTCAAATAGAGATAAGTCTAACTGAGGGTTGTCAGGAGGGTGGAATCATATACATTTGACTTAGACAAGTTGGAGAACTGAAAGTGTGAGAAAGGAAAAAAATAATGTAGCTAGAATTTGCAATTCTTTTCACTCTTCCCACTCAGTAACTCATGTCCTAAAATAATTATAAGATTGAAAAAATAAAGATGTTCTTTTCTTGATCTGTTTCATCTCCAAATAGTTTCTACTAGAGTTGAGTATCTTGCTAAATGAAAGTGATTCCAGTTAATAAGGTTAAATACTTATATACAATGTGTTTCCTAGATAACTGTCATCATCTTCATCTAGTCTTCAACCAATAAAACAGCACAGGAAGAAAGCTCACTGATTGGGTTGGACCTACTGTGGAACAATATGTCTGTACACATATTTTGTGGAAAATTTAAGAAATTTCCAAAGGTCATTGCAACCATATATAAAATAAGAATTTGACCATCTGGGAAGTTTTAATTGGTATCACACTATTATCACAAAAATGTTCATATATACACCATTATTCACTCTTGGTGGGCAGAAGAGTTTGTGAACACCTGCAGACCTTTTGATGGAGTCTACAGAGAATCATAACCAACAGTGTGAGGGCTACTAACTCAGAGGTCAATGCTGAAAAGGCTAAACTCTACTGAATGTGTTAAAAATGCATAGTGTTCATGATTCAGCCACCTTCCTGACAAAGCAAGTCCATAGTCTTCTTACAAGACACATTCACCTTTACATAGACAAGTGTAATGTTCATAAATCAAAATAAACATTATTCTCTAATCCAGTCACTATTCAACAAACAGAACAGAGGTTGCCCACTACTAGCACTCAAGCCTTGGTATAAGAGGCATATGGGTTCAAAACCCTTACTTACCCCTATTATTTGGGAGTTAACTAGAAGTCACTTAATTCTGAGTTTCATTATTCACATTTATAAAATTAAGATCATATGAAAATTAAAACAATAATATAAAGTGCATAGGACATAGTAAATGAAGGAGTTGCAGAGAATAAAGGTTTATATTTATAGATTTGATATGACTGCCAAAATATTTTTAATTAAAAAGTATAGAAACTATTTAGTTTAATATAAGAGGTGAAAAAAATGAATACACACCCATAGAGACTCCTAAAACTTTATAAAAAATGGAACTAAAGAGCAAGTTTATTTTGATGCAAAAAATTAAAATGCCTGACTTTTTGTTTTTATTTTTTATTTTTTGGGATAAGTTTTTTATGCTATAGGGAGCGTGTGCTCGCCAGACAGACAGAAAGAGACATAGAGAAAGAAAGCGAGAAATCACCCCCAGAGGGGATGGTCATGTCGCAATCCCTTCTCCTCCATTCTCCTCTCAGGATCTTGGGTGGGCACGCATGCACACGCGCCCGGCATGAGTTTTAAGCCACCAGGTCCGGGACATGAACTGTGGTCGACTACGTGGGAGTCCAGCGACATAGCCATTACGCTAACTGCTGGTTCCTCTGGCTTTTTCATAATGTATTTTTCATGAACTTTTTGAAGACTACACACGCACACACACACACACACACACACACATATATAAAATATATATTTGATTGTATAGGCTGGGTTTGGGCAAGTTTTTTGGGAGAGGTAAAAGGACAAACAACAAATATTGTAAATTTGTAGGTGAGATGGTTTCTGCTGGAAATACTTAACTCTGTTGTAGCTCAAAAGCAATCACAGATAGTACATGAAAGACTGTGTGCAGTTGTATTCCAATAAAACTTTACTTACAAAACAGACAACAGACACAATTTGGCCTGGGGGCTATAGATCGCCAACTCTTATGGAAGGCAAGCTGGAGACATCTACCCCATGTTTGGAAGGCTACACAAGACCTCAGCAATAACAGTTTTCTCTGAGGAAAATAAACTGGATGAAGGAAGGACAGGAGACAGACTCACTTTCCACCATGTACCTTTTTATAACTTTGAATTCTGTACAAAGTACCATATCTAAACAATACATAAATTTACCTGTGGGAATTATTAGCCCCAGTAGCAACCAACTTCCTGAAGAATCAGCTTTTTCTTCTGTATGAAGATAAGTCACTGTGAAAATAAAATCAAACACTTGATGTAAATGTGGTTTATAAACAAGAAAGGGTCACCAAAACATACCATGCTGTATTCATTATTTTATAGCTGTTGCATTTGGGTAGTACAGCTTACAAGCTAAAAGCACAAGCATCAGACCCAGCCTGCTGAAGATCAACCAGAACATTTCTAGATACTTTATCCTCTTATGACCGGTGTGTTATGATAGAATGAATTTAGACAGCAAATCTGGCATATTGAAAACGGGTACATAGAAACAAGAGTTCTGAGACCCTTTAATATTTCATAGTATTATTATTTTTTTAAAAAAGAGATTTTTTCTATAGGATGTGTACACTTGCCAGAGAGACAGAAAGCAAGAAATTAACTCCCCAGGCAGGATGGTCACAACACAATCTCTGCTCTCCCATTCTCCTCTCAGGGTTTTCGGCATACACGCACACTGCCCGGTGTGAGTTTTTAAGCTGCTGGGTCTGGGACTCGAACTGTTGTAAACTACACTGGAGTCCAGCGATGTAACCATTACACTACCTTCTGGTTCCCATAGTATTATATTTTAAAATCTATGTAATTCAGTAGGGAAATAAAAGCTAAGAGAGGAATGTGTTTTCTTTTTTTTAAGTCAGTTCTGGAGTTACTTTATCATGGACCCTGTCCCACTGACAGTTATAGTTTCTGTAAATTTTATTCAATAAAAATTGATCAGAATAATGACCCCAGGCACAATAGAATCTATGAACACTAAATAAGATTTAATTAAATAAGGTCAAATATGTTATGATAATACAATAAAATAGATAAATGTGTTTTAAACCTATTTTCAAAAATAATTTTTACATGAAAAGAAAGTCCAGGTTAAGCTTGAGCTAAACTAAACAATTTCTTTTCATTAAAAACAGACTTATTGAGTTTTATTTCAGAAGCATATAAAAAATTGTTGGATTATATCCACTCTGGTGATCGTTTATAACCACTGGAATGGATAAGAGATAGAAACATTATAAGAGACATGAAGAAAAACAAATGATTCTGGACAATAAAATAAAACACCCATTCTGTATTTAAAAAGATAACAGTATAGCACTGACAGTGTGAAATGTGAACAAACACTGATTAGTAATTGGTAAAATATGTACTTAATAACTGCATTGGCACCATTTTGAAAGTTTGGAAATAAAATTCATCACTTTATTTAAGGATGCTTGAAATACAGAATCCACAAAGTAATGAAAGCTGGAGATGAAATGTGGAAAGTCTTTTGGGTCTTTTTTCCAACGATGAATTCAATATTGAAGTGGAAACTGCCATATATATAAACTGAGACCCTGAGGTAAGGTACCCTATGCATGAAAATATAAGTATGCATAAATCTGGACTTGAGAAGTAATAGACCTGATGAGGAAATGGATTTTGAGTAGCAAATTCTCCAGGCAGCCAAATATAAAACACTTTCCTGTTTACAAACAGAAGCACCCGAACAAGGAACTGCTTCACTAATGTAAGAGCTAATTAAATCTTTGGGAAATTGTTCCAAGACAGAGAAGATAGAGAGTGAACATCATGGGGACTAGTTTAAGAGGAGTGCCCTAAGGATGAAGGCATAAACCACAATGAAAAATTTTTTGGGAAAAAAACAGAAAACAGCCATCACTGTGGGACACTTTCGTTCTGAAGTAAGTGATAGCAGAAGTTGCGAATAGCATGGGCATTTCCAGTAATTAATTTCCAGCAAAGTAACTAAGCAATTCATATTCTAAAAATGTAATTTCTGAACCCCCAAAACAATAGAAAAATGTACCTTATAAGGGACAGAGCCTGCTGATATGGTCTCAGCTGTACTAATTGTAGCTGGTGCCCAACAGTAGAACTGTAGGACTTGAAGCTTGTATAATTTGAGATTTCTCAATAAGTAAAAAAAAAAAAAAATTACCAATAAAAAAGTAGACATAAGAAAGGATGTTATTGTGAATAAGAAAATAAATCACAACTGACTACATTTTATTTACTTTTTTGTTGGTTTATTTGTTTGCTATAGGCATATGCGCTCACTAGCAAGAGACAGAGACAGAAAGAGGGAAAATGAGAAATCAGTTCCCAGAGGGAATGACCGCACTGCAATCCTTTCTCCTCCATTCTCCCCCTTGGGACTCTAGGCATGTATGCACACATGCCCAACATGATTCTTAGGTTGCCAGGTCTGGGACTCGAACCATAAATTTTGTCATATGGGATCCAGATTTAACCTTAACCTTAACCTCCATGCCACCAGGTGGCCCACCAATTGCAAATTTTTAAAAAGCTGACAAATGACACAATCCTCAATAAGTCTAAGGAAAAAAATTATTAATATTCTGACAAAATTATGATCCTACACCTTTTTTTTTTTTTTAAGCAGTAGGAATACCATGGAAGTTGCTCCTAAACCAAGATGACTGGCCATAACTTCATAAATTAATGAGAAACATAAAAGTGACTTTGAGCCACATTAACTCAAACTAAGTGTACTCCCAGGTTAATCTCCTTTAGCATATTGCACACTCAATCATGAACATACCAAAACCATTCAACAAGAGAGAACATGTGATGGAAGGGCGAGCCATGGGTGAGCAACAGTAGTTCTATTCAACTTAAGTTTTTGCAAATTGTATGAAAACACATAGTGATGAACACATTGTGAACACATTGCAGGATGCCTCCCAGAACTCATGCAAGGGAGGGGTCCTGCAGCTTAGTTCAGCTCCATTAGCTTCATCTAAATTTGCCTCTACAAATTCATAGATGCTTCTCAACTGGATACAAGTCACAGGTAGGAGGAAAAAGAGTCTGGCCAGACACTTGCTTTTTACTTCTATGTACTTTAATTCTGCTTTGAATCTGTAAAACTTACCAAAAATAGGGACCAGAAGGTGGCATAATGGTTACATCGCTGGATTACCACATAGTCAACAGTGTTAGAGTCCTGGAACCAGTGGCTTAAAACTCACACCAGGCACATATGCTTCTGTGCCTAAAAATCCCAAGAGGAGAATGGAGGAGAAGGGATTGCAGTGTGGCTGTGCCCCCTGGAGGGTGATTTCTCACTTTCTTTCTCTCTGTCTCTCTAGTGGGTACACACACCCTATAACGAAAAACTCTCTAAAACGAAAATACAAAAAAAAAAAAAAAAAAAACTTTACCAAAAATGAGAACTCTAATGAATACTTGAAAGTATTATATTTAAGGAAATGGGTGATCCCATGGCCTAGTATCAATAGTTAAGGAGTCCGAATCCCACTAGGTGGACCATGTGATTTGATTCTTGGCCCTAGTGAGTGCATGTGGGTGGGAGCCCTAAATCTCAACAGGATAGAGAAATGAAGGGGAAGGGATTGTGGTATGACCACACCTCACAGGGTGAGATGTGTTTTCTTTCTCTTTCTCTTTGTCTCTGGTACGTGAACATACCTTCTGATAACTTTAAAAAAGTATTTAAGGAAAAATTTTGCTTGTTGCTTTTTTTCACTTTTTTTCATGGAAAGGTTAATGAAAATTAAGTGCCAAAAGAGCTAGAATTTCTAGGCTACCTGGTACAATTTGGAAAAAATGTTGATATGTCTTCTACCCAAGGAAAAATCTACTCTATAAGAGAATTCAAATTCTCTCTCAGCTACTCATCTTTACAGAATAAAAAATGACACAATGCTATTCTCCCATTAAAATTCAAAGTCTTCTCTAGCAGCGACTAAGAAATTTGGCCAAATTATTTTCAATTAGAAAAGTTATTGAGAGTCAGCATATTAGATTGAAAGTTACCAGATATATATCTGAGAGGATATTATCCAGGAAAGCTATGTTGAGGTTTCTTTTGTTGTTGTTGTTTTGGAGAGGTTTTGGCTATAGGGTGCGTGCGCTTGCCAGACAAAGACAGCGAGACAGAAAGCGAGAAATCACCTCTCAGGGGGGATGGCCACACAGCAATCCCTTCTCCTCCATTCTCCTCACAGGATCTTGGGCATGCATGCACATGCACCCAGCGTGAGTTTAAGCCACCGGGTTCGGGACTCGAACCATGGTCGACTATGTGGGAGTCCAGCGACATAGTCATTACGCTAACTGCTGGTCCCTGTTCTGAGGTTTTGAGACAGAACATAGGCAATGAATATAGATGGAAGAGAACCCGATAGGATTTCTGCTTCGAAAGGACAAGCCGTAATGGGGCATTCATTGAGGGGTGGGTAAATGAAACACATAGGATGCTACAATTTTTAAAGGTAGAAAAATAGAGAAAGAAGAGATAGCATGATGCTAAAGTTACATACTTGACCTTTTGTGTAGTTTTACCAAGAACTCACTTTGCCTCGGCACTTGGCAATAACCAAATATTGCTGCTTGTGCATGTGTAATGCTATGCATCAGAGCTGTATGTGCGACCTACATGCACTGGACTGCAGAGGGCAACAGTAAATGCTAGTTAGCAAGCAAGATCCCTTTTCATGGCAGGGACTTTAGTTAGGGGAGATCTAATGGAGGGCTTTTTCTGGTTGAAACCTTATGTCTGCATTTCCCCAAAGGGTGTACATGTACCACAACTGGCATATGAGCTGTTATAGTTTGAGTAGCCATTTCTATCAAATGCCTTTATTTCCCATTTTATCTATCTTAATATGATAAAAAAATTGACCCAGTGAGTTTTTAGATAATGTAAAGCTCCCTTTTAGAATTACATAAATGAAAAAGTGGGTCAATTTAGAAGAATAAAATTTGAATAAGTGATGAGATGTGACATGAGTTATAAAGGTGGAATGCAAATATTGAAGCCTGAAAATAAAGTCATATATATGGTGGGGGGGGTGTCTTCAAAAAGTTTATAGAAAATACATGTTATGAAAAGGCTATGATGCATGAATTTCAAATTTTTCTTGGTACACAAATATATTCAAACTGTTTTGTATTTTATTTTCTTTTTAGTTGCCAGAGAGCATGTGTGCTCACTAGAGAGAGACAGAGAGGCAGAGAGAGGGAGAAAGTACTCTCCAATAAGATATGGTCAAGGCACAATCTCCTCTCCTCCAGTTCTGTCTGCATTCTGTGGGCATTTTAGGTAGACATATGAACACACACACACACACACACACACCTGGTGTGTTTTTCAAGCCACTGGAGCTGAGTTTCAAACTACAAGGTCAGCTGTGGGGGATAGAGCTTCCTTAATCACTAGGTCTCCATGCCAACTGTAAATTCATTCTTTCATTCTATTTTTCCATGAGCTTTTTGAAAGTCTTGTCATATAAGTATCTCTTTTACTTTTTTTGGTGAGGGCACACACCCTATCACAAAAACCTTTAAAAAAAAAAAAAAAGAAAGAAAGTAAGCAAGCAAGCACTCCCCATGGAGAAATGTCACACCACTATTCCTTCTCGTCTGTTTCTCCCTCCTTTATGAATTTGGGTATACACACACACATACACACACACACATGCCCATGCATGTTCCTGGCATGTTTTTCAAGCTGCCCAGTCTGAGACTTGAACCACATAGGCAGCCATGTTGGTGGACTCAGTTGACTTATCTATTACAAAACCAGCTGACCCAAGTATCTCCTTTTCTTAAGAATATTGAAGACATTTTGAAAAAGACACAAGCAACAGAACACATTTTGCATTAAAGGAAACCCATACTTCAAATCCCTAAAACCATATTAAATACAACTGAAAATAGAAAACCAAAAATATGGCTTAGTTCTTTCACAATCTTAGAAGATTCATCAGAGCTCACACTTCCCATTTTTACTCATGAGAAACTTGAGATGGGGCATACTTAAGTTAGTTTTCCAGGTACAAGGGGAGGGAGTTAAGATTTGAATGAAGGTCTGTTATCTCCAAACTCCATGGTAACTGTAACTCTAGCACTGGTTCAAGAATACTTTCTTTAAAAATTGATAAAGCAGAGAATCAGCCCAGGCAGGAAAATGGGAAATGCCTTAGGCGTAACTGGAACATTTACTTCCACAGCTTTTTTCTGGCTAGAATTTGTCCAGTTTCTTTTTATTTTCTTTGCTCCTTTTAAAGAATTATTTAGGAAGAAATAGAAAAATATGTCATGACTTTCTCGACAACCTAATATAATTATTTGAGAGAGAGACATTTTTGCTATAGGGTATGTGAACTGGCCAGAGAGACACAGAGAGACAGGAAGCAAGAAATCACTGCCCAGGGAGGACTGTCACACTGCAATCTCCTCTCCTCCATTCTCCTCCAGGGACTCTGGGCACACACACACCCAGTGTGAGTTTTAAGTCGCTGGGTCCAGGACTCAAACTGCCTTCAACTATGTGGGAGCCCAGTAATGTAACCATTATGCCATCTGCTGTTCCTAACCTAATATTATTATTATTATTATTTTTAATTTGACCAAAGAGGGATAAGTGAGAAAGCAAGCCACCAGGTCTGGGACTCAAACTGTGGTAGAGCATGTGGGAGTCCAGCACCTTAACCACTATGCTGCTTACTGGCCCACAATTTGTCCTAGAGGTGAAGAATTGCTAACACCAGGATCCAGATGGTGATGCAGTGCTGAAACCTGACACACCACGAGGCTGACCCACAGGGGAAAGTCCTTAGTTTGCATACAGAGACATCCCTGAGTATGCTGGGCATGTGTAGGCCCAGGATCTGAGGCTGGCTGAGGCTGGGGGGAAACTGCAGTATCAAGACCCTGTTAGAGGAGCTTGTCTCTGTGCGTCTGTCTCTCTCTCTCATTTTCACTCATAGGGAAAATAATAAACTTAAAAAAATTGTTAACAATGAATCTACATAGCAGTCAGAATGTTCAATCAGAAAACTATGATAAGACAAATTTATGCAAAAATTATGCATATATACATATATATGTATATAAACTGCAGTATCAAGACCCTGTTAGAGGAGCTTGTCTCTGTGCGTCTGTCTCTCTCTCTCATTTTCACTCATAGGGAAAATAATAAACTTAAAAAAATTGTTAACAATGAATCTACATAGCAGTCAGAATGTTCAATCAGAAAACTATGATAAGACAAATTTATGCAAAAATTATGCATATATACATATATATGTATAAACATATATGAATGTGCATGTATACATACTCATATTTCTGTTCTATGTATACCTGAAAGGAGAGTTTATGATAAGAATCAACATTTCATTGTGTGATAGTGGTCAAGAATTTGAGCCTCTGACCCATTACCTCCAAGATTCAAATGCCTTACCAGCTATGTGACTTTGGCCAAGTTTTTCGATTTCTCTAAACTTCAGTTTCCTCAAAACAGGGATAATAATAGCTATTTTGTAGAGTGCTATGTGGATTAAATGAGATAACATAAAAAAAACTTCTAAAAACTGTGCCTGGTACATCGTAAATAATAAATAGCTATAAGGACTTACTGTTATCCATTTGATGATACAATTTAGAACATACACGAATGCACAAAATTTTACTCTTTTTGGACTCTGCTTCAATCACAGACTTATACATTACCATACAGAAGACAAATTATATTCACACCAGCATTTGGCATAAAAATTGAAAAATATATTAAAACACTTTTAATATATGGTCATTTACTATGTAGAAGAGATCCTTGCCTGACAACTTGCTGTTGCTAGCAGCAGTTAGGAAATAAATATTCTATTATGTCTGAGATCTTTTCTATTGTTTTCCCTAGGCTGATTCTCAGGTTTAGCAATTTAATAGAATGCAAGTGAAACACAGGAATGGAGGAGAACACTGGAAGTACTTACAAGGGGCACTTAGCTCTGTCCAAATCTTAAAGGATGGGGAAGAGTCTGCAGCTACAAAAGCTAAGAGGAAGGTGGAGGTTGTCTACTCAGCTCTCTGTACACCAATGTCTAGGGCTAAAATCCTGCTCATTCCTGGAATTCATGCTGTCTAGTAGGGTCTGCACTCCAACTTCAAGAGAGAAGAATGCTGGGAAGTACTTGGCGTTATGCCATGAGAGCATCTAGCAAGATAGTGTGGTAATTGTGCACTAGGTATCTTTTGTACTTTTTACTATAGGGTTTCAGGTTATTATTGGGGAATTGTGCATGGCTATTTATCATGCTCACCTGTACTACTACCATCATTTCTTAAGCTTTTAGTGAAAAACAGATTCCCAGGATTTCTGGATTCAGATGACATGGTGAGAGTCCTGACAATCTGCACTTTTTAACTCAAGTATCCCAGGTAATTCTGACACATTCTGAAGGGTTTGTTGTTGTTTTGTTTTAAGAGAAATATTTTTACTATAGGGCAGGTGTACTCACTGGAGAGACAGAGAGACAGAAAACAAGAAATCACCCCTGGGAGGATGGTCACACTGCAATCCCTTCTCCTCCATTCTCTTTTTGGGATTTTGGGCACACATGCACATGTGCTCTCATGTACTTATGTCCCTTAACCCATTTAATCATCTTTATAACCCTATGATGTTGGGGGGTATGAGTATTAAATCTATTCTATAAATGTGGAAGTTAGATCTCAGGAAGATTATATTAATTGCTGAGGTCAAGACATGAGTTTTAAGTCATGGGTCCAGGACTCAAACTGTGGTCTACTGCATGGGAGTACAGTGACATAACCATTATACCATCTGCTCCCTTACATCCTGAAGTTTTAAGAACTGTTAAATTGTAGAGATCAAGAAAAAAACTGAATTCTAGACAAAATGGAAAAATTAAACCTGAAATCTTTAAATTCCCCAATTACTTGATCAGTCCAGGGACATCTTCAATTTTCCCCATTTGCAATCAGTCTTTTTTTCCTTTTTAGCACTCCACATTTTCACCCCATAGAGATTTAGTATTTATGGTGCTTTTTATATAGAACAATTCAAGCCACTTGCAGGCACCATCCAGATTTAATTAGGAATATCCAGAAGGAAAAAACTTGGGCATTCTTATGGACATTGCTGTGCATACATCTTGTCACAACCCAGCAGGGCTTAATACTTGATAAATTTTAGGATATTTTTAAAGTAGGAAATTGAGCATGCAATTGAAAATCCAAAAATTCTGCTGCATTCATGAAGTCAATTCACTGTAAGCTCATAAGTCTGTTTCTGTCTCTCAGTCAAAATTGAGTTTGAGGTATGCACACATTTCAGGAATAGGAAAACTATTATTTCTCCCTTTTCAGATATGGATTTTGGCATGTTCTTCAAACTAGCAGTAGAAATTGAGCTGCATAGAGGCAAGCAGAAATGCTCATGTTTCTCATAAAATTTTTGACAATGGCTTCAGGTAAAAATGAGAACTTTTCTTACATTGTGAACTGTTCACTATTGGCTCAGGGAGAGGGAACTGCACTTATACAAATTTTCCATTTTACCAAATGGATAGTTTCCTTAATTTGTTCATCTTTCCCCCTACGTTTCCTGTAAAAGATGGAGAACTAGAGTAGAGACAGATTTCCTGGTTGAGGAAATTTTAAAAAATAATAATAAATAAAATTAAAATAAATAATTCTTTAAAC
>NW_006159660.1:1688778-1701360 GCF_000334495.1 Tupaia belangeri chinensis | reverse complement strand
GGAAAGAGAGGAGTGACTTTTGCATAATGTTACCTACATCTATTAGGAAGTTATAAGAAAAAGAAACATATGTTATAACTGTATCTGTTATAACTATATGTTATAACTGTATTATTTCTTTTAACTAAGTCTAAAGAGAAAAAAATCATTCAATATAGTATTTCCATTTTCTTTCAATGCATGTTTTAAAAAGTTAATACAGATGTTCAAGTCACAATGGGGCCACATACAGATAATCACATCATAAATTGAAAATATCTTCAGTTGAAAATACATTTAATACATCTAACCTACCAAACATGGCTAGCCTATTAAATAGTACACTGTAGAGCATTAGTTGATCTTGTAATTACAAGACTACCCAACATCACAAGAGTGTAGCTTACCACTTATCACCAGCCTGGGAAAATATCAAAATTCAAAATTCATAGTATATATAGTTTTGATTGAATGCACCATCATAAAGTTGAAAAATTGTAAGCTAAACCATTTTAAATTTGGGACCATCTGTAATCGTTCATTTAAAAACCCTTTTTGGGGCCAGCAGGTGGCGTACAGATTACATCTCTGGACTCCTACACGTTGACTGTGATTTGAGTCCCAGACCAGGTTGCTTAAAATTCATGCTGTGTGTGTGTGTGCACATGTGTGTGTGCCCAAAATCCCAAGAGGAGAATGGAGAAAGGACAATGGTATGGCCATCTCCCTGGAGGTGATTTCTCACTTTTTGTTTCTTGCTGTGTCTCTGGAGAGAACACATGCCCTATAGCAAAAATCTCTCTAAAAGAAAAAAGAAATAAAAAACCTCTTTCTGCATGTATAACAAGAGGAAAAACATCTAAACATGGTTTTTCCCTCAAATGCTTTATCTTACTATTATACAAGGTACATATAATGTCTTTAAAATAAACTTTGAAATCAATCCTTGAAAGTAAAGCTTAACAGAATATTTCATTTCCACTTAATTCCAATAAACCAGCAACCCAGAATCTAGAACACCTAACATGTATATTGGTATTTCTTATTCATGATAACACAGTAATTAGTTTTATCAGCATTTGACTATAGCAAGAGCCTATACAATAGACTTTTGTGTTGCCTTAATGGTTTACTGGTATATAAAACCATTAGGTATTTGTTAGGAACCATTATCAAATAGAAATAGTATTTAATTCATTAAAATTTTCACATCTACTCTCATCGTGTGTGCAATTTTAATTGTGTGCATTAATTAGAGTGTGACCAGAGTAATACCACTATGAGCCATGTATTGGAGATAAAACCTCATGCAAATATGGGAGTTGTTGGAGAGGTCAGTACAAGACTATGGCTTCTGCATATGATTTTGGGCTTTGTTTGCTATATGTAGGTCAGCTAGATCCGCCTTCAAGGGGCAGCTAGATATGAAGGAGGGCATTAAGGACAAAGTGTAACTTGCAAGAATAAACTAGAATCCAACAAGACGAATGAATCACTTGATTTAATCAGGAATCTCTCATATGAAACACGTATATAATAAAACACATGTCCTCTGCAATGTGTAAATAATGCCTATGGTACTGTTTTAGCCTTTTCTGTTGCTTAATAACTGAATATCACACTTGGTAATTTATAAAAAGTAAAGGCTTATTTAGCTTATAGTTTTGGAGATCCAAGGTCAGGAGCCACCATCTGTTGAGGGCCTTCTTGTTGGTGTAATCTTTGCACAGTTCCAAGGTGGTGTAAGGCATCAAATGGTAAGAGTGTCTGTGTCTTCATCTTATATAGCTACTAGTATTCAATCATGGGAGCCATATCCTGATGACCTTATCTAATCCTAATCACCTCTTAAAGACTCCATCTCTTAATACTATAATTGGATTAAGGGCTCAGCCTCTTAATACTATGATCATACAACCAAATTTCAACACATGAATTATGGATGAACACACTCAAACTTTAGCAGGTATTTTTTCTCAGGGATCACAGGCTCTGTTCCAGAAGCCTTCTAACCACAGATAACTAGGATGTATTTCCAATCAAGTGGAATTCATCTCAAAGAAGAAGCCTATTTGCCATCTCTAGAGTCAACACAATATTCAAGAAAGGGGCAGGAGTACTCTTGCAGAGTTTTCCTTTATTCTCTTTATCTCAATCCTCTTCAATTTTATGATTTAAAGAGGTTTGGAGGATAATTAACCAGGGGTCAGCTAGTCATTGGACATTTTTAAACTGCCTTTGATGAATAAGTCTCTCACATTTTGCCAAGGGACTCTGTGTTCTGGGTCACAATTCCAAAGTTTATAATTCTGCCTTAGCCTTTGCCACTTCTTTGTGCAGAGCTTCAACATTAGCTGGAAGTGAGATATTAGGGCCTCCTCAAGTGCTTCCTGGGCCTAAGAACAGCACTACATATATGCATAGTCTTCTAGAACATACAAAATATGTCAGATCTTTTCAAAGCCCTTTAATGACATCTAATTTCTTAGATTATTTATTTATTTATGGAGAGGTTTTTGCTATAGGGCACATGCGCTTGCCAGAAAGTCAGAGAGAGACAGAGAGAAAGAAAGCAAGAAATCACCCCTTAGGGGGGATGGCTACGCTGCAATCCCTTCTCCTCCTTTCTCCTCTTGGGATATTGGGGACACACACACACGTATCCAGTGTGAGTTTAAGACACCAGGTCCAAGACTCGAACCACAGTCAACTACATGGGAGTCCAGCGACGTAAGTCCCCTAATTTATTAGGTTTTAAAATTTTGTTTTGTTTTACATTTTAGTGTTCAGCTTCTTATTCTTTGCTTCCTTCAGCAGATGCAAGTTTAGACTATTACACTTGAATGTTTTCAACAAATACTCCAGGGATAAGGCTTTTCCCATTGAATAAGCTCTCAGTCAGTCAAATAAAGACAAACTCTGAAAATAGAGCTTTTTTTAGAGTGCTGTCAGACAGTACAGATAGTGACAATCTTCCGGACATGTGAATTTTAAGGGAAATGCTAAGACCATCTGCTCCTCCATTTTTTTTTTCTGGGTCACTAGTTTTCATTTACAATGTTTGCAAAGCTTCTGATTTTCAAGATGACTAAGGAACTAAGGGTTGGGGGATCTAAAGAGGAAAAATAAAAAAAGTTTGATGTTCTTACCAATATTCAGCTGTTTTTCTTGAATAAACATTCTTCTTATGCTATGAACTTTGATTAATTTTTTGAATTCTGTAAAAGTCTAGTTTTATTATTTTTGTGAGTAATTTTTTTCATTATTTATTTTATTTATGCATTCACTTATTTTAATTTGACCAGGAAGAGATAAACACAGAGAGAGAGACAAGGTGAGAAAGCAAGCCACCAGGTCTAGGACTTTATTGTGGTTGGCCATGTAGGAGTGTCCAGCGCCTTAACCACCACGTCACCTGCTGGTTCCCTTTGTGAGTAATTTTATTGCCCTTTTGGAGAAGCAGATTTTTAAATTGTATTACTATGTCATTCCAGATGTCAGACATTCTTGTGGTTTGCTTTTTAATTTTTATATTAGACTAATTTTTTTATTGTTCTTGGCTTTTTATTTTTTCTTTTTTCTCTTTTTTGGCTATAGTAGGAATGTGCACACGTAGGAAAGGCAGAGAGACAGAAAGTGAGAATCAGCCCCCAGTGGGGATGGCCACACCAAAACCTCTTCTCCTTCATTCTCCTCAGGATTCTGGGCATGCACACACATGTACCCACTGTGAGTTTAAGCCACGGTGTCCAGGAATTGAACTGCAGTTGACATCATGAGAGTCCAGTGACATAACCATTATGCCATCTGCTGATCCCATTATTTATTTATTTATTTATTTATTTATTTATTTTTAGAGAGATTTTTTCTCTAGTGTGCATGTGCTTACTAGAGAGATAGAGAAAGTGAGAAATCACCCCCCAAGGGGCATGGTCACACCACAATCCCCTCTCCTACATTCTCCTCTCAAGATTTTGGGCATGCATGCATGCACCTGGCATGAATCTTAAGCTGCCAGGTCCAATACTCAAACTGTGCTTGGCCATGTGGGAGTTCACCAAGGTAACCATTACACCATCTATCTGTTGGCCCCGTTTGACATTTTTTTAAGTGCCTTCTTTAACTAACACTTTCATCATCACTTGATGTAGAAGTGAATGGACTTAATCTCTAAAATATTGCTATGTATTTTAATACTGTGCGATCTTAACACAGTTCTAGTAGAGTTTATAATAAAAAGATTATTTTTCCCAATAATAATGCTAAATTTCAAAAAAGATATTATAAACAAACAAACATCTTTTTTTTTTAAAGAGGTTTTTGCTATAGGGCGCGTGCGCTCGCCAGACAGAGACAGAAAGTGAGAAATCATCCCCCAGGGGGGATGGCCATGCTGCAATCCCTTCTCCTCCATTCTCCTCTCGGGATCTTGGGCACGCACACACACGCGCCCGGTGTGAGTTTAAGCCACCGGGTCCGGGACTCGAACTGCTGTCATCTACGTAGCCGACCGGACCCTGTCTCTGTCTCCCTCTGTCTGTCTGGCGAGCGCATGAGCCCTAGAGTAAAAATCTTTCCAAAAAAAAAGAATAATGAGATACAGCAGGGTCAAAAACTTTGAGGTTTGCAAGATAATGGTTAAATATTCTGATCTATCTAAAAATAATAATATTCATTTTAATAGAAACATTTAGATACATAGGGAAATTGCAAAAAGTTAAAATAATTACAACGACTCATCATTATTTTTTTATTGGTGAAATACACACAACACACCATTTCAGTTCTAACTGTGTGCCAATGAGAAAGAGAAAAAAATAATAATGCACCCAACTCTTATGCATAAGAATGTTAACGTGAGGAGGTTCAGGTCTTAAAGCTAGTGATAGCTTTGTGTCTCATTGTTCTGTAGCTGATTGTTGTGTTTAAAGACACAGTGCTGAAAAATTTAATTTGCAACACCATTCTTTTCTGTGTGCACACTGTACATGTAAAAATACATGTTTTCATACAGAATTGGTACAGTGAGTTAAATAGGATTCCCCCCAAAACCAATGCCTACCAGGCATCTCAGAATATGAGTTTATTTGGATATAGGGTCTTTGCAGATATAATTAGGTAAGATGTAGTCTTATTGGATTAGGGTTAGCCCTAAAGTCAATTACTGGCATCCTTAAAAGAAAAGGAGAGGACACACAGATACATAAAGCCCGTCGTCTCCAGATAGAAAAAAAGGACTGAGTTCTGTAGATATAAACTAAGGAACAATAAGGCCAATTCTTCCCTAAAGCCTTCAGAGTTTGCATGGCCCCGATAATACCTTGATTTTAGACTTCTGGACTCTAGAACTGTGAGGTACAAAATATCTGTTTTCTGTCATTTAGTTTGTATTACTTTGTTACAGTAGCCTTAGGAAACAGGTATCTTGTATTTTATGGGCAATTAAAGGGAACATTAGAATAGACACAATTTGGCACTATTTTTACACTAAGTACTGACTTAAAATTATCCTTCTGTAACACCTTTAATATGACTTTACAATGCAAAGATTTTCATAATGCTAAATTCTAAATTTCTTTTAAGTCAATTTAAGATATAATTATTAAAATCTTATCTATATAATAAGTGATAGCACTCAAATGATCCTTTAATTTCTCCACTGAGAAAAATGAAATATCATATCCTAATCAATTATAACTATTTTTATTCATGTGCAGAGAAGTTTCCACGAACTTCCCTTGTAAAATTTAGTCTGTCATTTGAGTAAGGTCTTTGATTCTAGGAATCTTATTTTATTCTCTTTTATTTAATGTAAAATAATATATTTTCTTATTTTCTAACCACCCAGATCCTGCTTATATATTATTAGGCACTCACAAGTTTGTCAAAAGAATAATGTATGCTTAATACAAGAATAATGCAATTTTAAAGCTAAAAAAGAACTAGGAAAAAGAGTTGTTCAACTAGCAAAATCTGCATCTGACATCTTTGGGAACTGAAGCTCAGTGAGATTGTAAGTATGATGAATCTATTTAGATTCCTCATGTTGTACAAATTGCTTTCCCTATTTAAAAAAATTGCTAGCAAGTATTATATAACTGGCATAATAGTATTATAGGCTTTTGAGGCTTATGTTCAGGGCTCAAATACTGGCTCTACAATGTACAAATCCTCCTCAACTTACAGTGGGGTTATAGTCCAATAAACCCATCATAGCTAGAAAATATCATTAAGGTGAAAATGCATTTAGTACACCTAATCTACCAAACATTATAGCTTAGGCTAACTTACCTTAAACATACTTAGAACACTTACATTAGCCTATAGTTGGGCAAAATAATTTAACACAAAGTCTAGTGTATAAAGAATTGAAGATTTCATGTAATTTATTTCACTGAAAGTGAAAAGAATAGTGATTGTAATAGGTACTCTAAATGTGGATTCTACTAAATAGGTAGAAAGTTTAAAAATTATGAGTCAAACCAACCCAAGTCAGGGTCTATCTGTACTAATGTCATGACTTCAGCAATTAATATAATCTTCCTGAGACCTAACTTCCACGTTAGTTGAATGGATCTAATAATCATACCCCCTACCTCATAGGGGTACAAAGATGATTAAATGGGTTAAAGCATATAGGTACATGAGTGTGCTCAAGAATGTTAGTAGCCTTTATAATTGTAATCATCGCTTGCACCTTTGTAAGCCTAATTTTGGTTTGCTTTATTGCTTTATGTATTTCAGGGTTTTCAATCTAAGCACTATTGACATTTGGGGATGAATACTTTTTTTTTAATTGATGGAAGTTACTGTATGCATTGTAAGATTTTAACAAAATCTCTGGTCTCTACCCACTATGTGCCAGTTGCACAGTTACATTGAGGAGTAACACTGCTTTTGATTAAGAACTGCTGCTTGGGACCAGCAGATAACATAATAGTTAACGTTGCTGGACTCCCATGTAGTCAACAGCAATTTGAGTCCCATACCTGGTGACTGGCATGTGTGCACGTGTGCCCAAAATCCCAAGAGGAGAATGGAGGAGAAGAGATTGAGGTGTGTGTGGGGGTGTGATTTCTCACTGTCTCTGTCTATCCAGTGAGCACACATGCCCTATAGCAAAAATCTCTCCTAAAAATCTTTTTTTTTAAATCACTACTCTAGTCTCTAAGGTCTTTTAGGGCTAAGACTGACTGGGTTTTTATTTCACTTTGTTAACTCCCAATTATCTGACTTCATGCCCTTGCGTAAATACTATATTTGATAATGTGACATATGAATTTAATAATCAGTGTGCTTTCTATGTAGAATAGAATATTAGACTATGTAATGAGGAAGATAAACCACCACCACTATACCATCACAAGTGATATCTAGTAGCTAGCTCAGTTCTTGGCATATGAGAGGTATTTCATGAATGATGATTAAATGAATGAATTGTTCTCCTTATTGAAAGGGGAGGAATGTTTCCCCCTATGTACTAAATCTTCATAGGTACAAGACACTGTAGTAGATGCCTTACATATATAGTAATCTTTAATTGTCAGATAGTGGCAGAATCCCATTTTATAAATAAGGAAACTGAAGGGTATAAGTTTATTTCCCAAATGTTACATTCAATTTCAAATTTTTTTCCTATCACATACAGTAGTTCAAGGTCATCTAACTAGCAAGAAACAAGAACAAGACTTGAGTGCATATTTTCCTAAATCCTCACCTATGCTTTCAATAATAGCATGCCCTTTGACACCATGGGGTTAAAATTAATAGACCTAGAATGAACAGCATAATCTATTATAGTATATCAGCCTTTAGAATTTGTACCCCGAGATTATACAGACACAATAGAAAATTTTAAATCCAAATAAATGCGATAGAAAGTAATGAAAGCACCTGAGGATGGTTTTGAAAAACAATTTTACAGTTCTAAAGATGAGGAAAAGCTAGCAGGTAACTCCCCCAAAGCATTTATTCATCAGTCATAAGCTCAGACCAACTTATCTTATTTGACATGCATCTCATCACCTCTACTCATGCTTGTAGCTCTCATTTCAGGTTGGTATATTGGCAGTGGAAAGTAAGTCTCAAAAAGATTTATTATGTCATTAATCAATACTCAGTGCCACAGAGCAAATAAACTACAAACACGCTGAATCTGCTAGCTCAGTTGTCTTCAATACTGTCAACTCAAAGTGACTAAGACCTGTGTACTCATCGTAGGGCTGAGTGTGTGTACAAATGCACATATATCAATAGATGCTGGTCTAACAAAATTAAAAGCTATTGAATAATGGCTTACCACTCTTCTCAGACATTTCAGATCACATCATAACTTCAGGATACTGAAGGGTATAAGTTTATTTCCCAAATGTTACATTCAATTTCAGATTTTTTTCCTATCACATATAGTAAACCAGAACTTGCTTATAAATAAATTACATTCTAGATATTCCATTTTAAGGCCATTGTTTCTATGTTAGAATGCATTCCTCATCTTACAAAGCTAGGTCATTTCTACAATGAGTCTCCACAGTATTATTTAACTCTTACCATACCTGAAATACATAGAATTATTTCAACTGTAGCCAATTGCCAAATGTATTATTTTTATTGAAAAATCTACGATCTCAGAAAAACAGATTTTATTTCTTTAATAGAGATGACTCTGCTGGAAGTATTCAGGTCAAGGATTTGAGCAATAACATAATGCAGAGAATGATAATGCTATTGAACATTAGTAAATTCTACTATCATTTTAATTCAGTTGAAACTTGTTAAATCCCTATTCCACGTTGAATACATGAATCCTGTACTCTTGATGCTCACAGCTTATATTAGGAAGCAGATATGAGTATAAATAACTGCAGTAGGGTGAGTTAAGAATAATAATAGGTGGGGCTGGTCCCACAGTGCAGCATAAGCATTGTACAAAGGGAGGCAATCCCACACAGCCAACCATGCTTCAAATTCATGTCCTGAAGACTTGGAAAAACACGCCAACTTCGTGTGAAAGTATGCCCCAAGTCCTTAGAGATGGAGAAATGGAGGAAAAAATGATGACCATGCCTCGCTGGGGGTTGTTTTCTCTCTCTTTCTTGCTCCTTTTTCTCTTTTTGGCAAGTACATGTGTCCTCAGGAAATTTATTTATTTATTTTTTTGGAGAGGTTTTTGCTATAGGGCGCGTGCGCTCGCCAGAAAGAGAGATAGAAAGCGAGAAATCACCCCCCAGGGGGATGGCCATGCCGCAATCCCTTCTCCTCCATTCTCCTCTCAGGATCTTGGGCACGCACACACAAGCCCGGCTTGAGTTTAAGCCGTGGGGTCCAGGACGTGAAACACGGTCAAATACATGGGAGTCCAGCGACATAGCCATTACGCTAACTGCTGGTCCCTTCTCAGGAAATTTTTTAAAAATAGTAATATTAAGCTAAATGCAAGTTAGAGAGAGAATACGTAGAGTTGAGAGAGAGAAGTGGGAATGGTATATGGAATTTAGAAAGGGCTCTGTCAAGGAGAGAGGATATTTTAGCTACAGATACAAGGTCAAATATAAAGGGAGTATAAGTAACTTGACCTGAAAAACAAGATGTGATTCTACTCATTCATATGAAATTTGATTAAATAACTCACCAGTAATTTTAGCATTTCTCATGGAATCTAGTAATCTCCTACTACAATTAGGAGCTGCAATTACTGGGATGGGAAAGTCAAGGTGCTTTTTTGCATGGAAAAAATACATCATGACTTTCTCAACAACCTAATATAGTTGCATTCCTTTTGTTTTGTTTTCTTTGAGTCTACAGTTTAGAAAATAACCTATTGCCATTTTATCTGAGTGCACGCATCACATTGCCACTAAGGAGACTTAGCATAGACAATTCTGTTAAAATGACTCCTTCCAGGGCAGCTCCATAGTGCAGCAGTTAACTGTGTGAATTTAAAAAACAGTTTTTTAACCTCCATAGAATATTAAGAAAAAAATCTATCCCCAACTTTTGCACCAACTATGTAGCCTACAACCTAGCAATTTTACTTTTAGGAGTATATCCATGTACTGGTACCTATAATAATAAAAGACATAGATTCAATGGTCCACAGCAGCATCATTCATAATACCCCCTACTGTGAAAAACCAAAATGCTCTTCATACTAGAATATACATATATATATGAATATATATATGAATATATATATGTGTGTGTGTGTATATATATATATTTTTTTTTCTGTGCTACATTCACTGAATGGAATACTATAATACACTGCAAGGAGAATGAATTATTACTCACCACCCATGGATGAGTCACCCAATATTTGGCAACATAAATCAGGTAAAATAAAGTATTTATGTGTGAAACCATGTATATAAAGTAGAAAGATGGGAAAATTGATCTATGTTGTTAAAAGTCAGATTAGTGGTTATACCTGGTCCTCGGGGTGACTGGGAGACATCATGGATGGCTTTTATAGAGATTAATATTCCTCCTTTTTTTCTTTTTTTAAGAGATTTTTTTGCCATAGGGCATGTGTGCTTGCCAGAGGGAAAGGAAGTGAGAAATCAGCCTCGCAGGGAAGATGGCCATGTGCATTCCCTTTTCCTCCATTCTCCTCTCAGGATTTTGTGCCTGCACATACCCTCAGCTGGCATGAGTTTTTAAGTTGCTAGGTCTGGGACTCAAACTGCCATCAACAGTGTGGGAGTCCAGTGATGTAAGAATTATATCATCTGCTGGTTCCATAATGTTCCTCTTTATAAAACAATGGGTGCTGGTTACATAGATATGTTTACTTTGAGAAAACTCATTATGTTTTTCAGTTATGACATGTTACGCTTCTATATATATATTATACTTGACTAAAGTTCTTTAAAAAATAAAATAATATAATGCATTCACAAATGAACAGAGTAGTTACCAAAAAAAAAAAAACATTGAACTGAGAAAATAACACTACTGTATTATTTAATCAGAAATATTGCTTTGGGCATCCAGCTTTACCTATTTAGCCCTCTAATTGTGAGATTATTTAACTAGAATTTTTATAATCTTCAAGTACAAAGATCCTAGAATTTCACTTTTCTGCTTTAGTTGGATTTGGGTAGACAATAGAAAGTACATGTGAACTAGTCTTAGCAGTAAAACAAATATTTATGAGACAGAAGTTAGGGGTTGAGTAGAGAGGGATGGGAAGTCAGGAAAACAGGAGCAGCAAATCAAAGTCTTTAGGGAATGTCCAGAGCCTATTTACTAATTGGCTTGTGTCACAAGTCTCTCCTGGGAAATAGTAAAAATGGCCTAGCCAGGCATAAGTCTATAAAGGAGTGAAGATGGTTTTCTTTGGCTATGAATGCAGGGTCAAATTCAAGTGTGAAGGGCAGTGATAAAAGGAGACAGTTGCAGTCAACAGTGGTTCCAAGCACAAATCAACGTTAACCATCTTAAATTGTGTTCAGTTCCCCTGTTGGTCTTTTCAGCTACACAAACTATAATTGCCTTTATAGTGGTTGCAAAATCTGCAAATATTAAAAATAAGACGTATGACTATATCTAGTACAAGGCAGTTATATGGGCATTTACTATGTTATTCTTCCTCACTAAAGCCTCACGAAAAAGTGAGAAAGCTTATTAGTCCATAGAATGTTAATATAAAATATTTAGAGAGGTCAAATGTTTATAGCTTTTAAGTATTAAAATGTGCATACTTGCCCTGAAGCACATAAAACACTATTATAAGTAAGAAAATATTAATAAATTATTAGTTACTTAAATTGTGTAGCCTGTGGCTCCCCTACATGATAAAAGTTGAATAGCTCTTTTTAAGCTTTTATTGGGATCATCAGTCATCGACTCACTGATGAAGGTAAACAAGGAGACAAATGTCTTTTGTGCTAGCACTCTCTTATCATCCTTGTTAATCTGTAATTATTTTGGGGAGCAGCATATATGATTTGGGACCAGAATTAGTTTTATTTCCAACATTAGAATGGTAAATCCCTTCATTAACTGAAACAGTACATGGAACTGTTATTAAACTTATTCTTAATGTGTCACTTTGGATATTTATTTCAAATTGTAGTTATGCATGGATGGGTATCATATGATGCTTTGATGACCTTTAGAAATTCTCCTGATTAAATGCTGTTGTACTTCATTATGACATTTCTCTCCTTGTACTACCAGATTTGATGTGTATGGCTTAATAATGCAAGTAGACACGAATGTTAATAACTTCACAATTCATTGCTTTGCTATTTTTTAATGCACATGGAATTTAGTACAAGTTTTGCTGGCTGCAGGCTTACATGAATCATATAAATTAGAGGGTAACAAAAGAACATATTAGCATTTGTTAGCCTAGATGCACGGATTTTGTACTAACCATTTTAATATGTACTACAACTTTTCCACCCTCAAGTTAAAAAGTCTTTCAATTTTTCAACCAACATCATAATTGAATTGGTTCTTTCTCTGCCTAAGGATAATGATTTTACACTGATGGAATCTTTATTAGATTCTAAGGATATACTGATGTTACTGGTTTGATGTCAAACAACTCCACCCAGTGAAAGGGGTATTTCAGGGAAATCATGGGAAAATACATAT
>NW_006159660.1:1669586-1688011 GCF_000334495.1 Tupaia belangeri chinensis | reverse complement strand
GGGAAAATACATATATATATATATATATATATATATATATATATATATATATAGAGAGAGAGAGAGAGAGAGAGAGAATATGCTTGTTTAATTACTATTGCAAAAGGAGCTGAACAAGCAACTGATAATTGAGTCTCAGGAGAAATGGCCACATATTGTGAATGCTGTGTAACCTAAAATTTCATAGAGAAAAATTGGCCCCAAACCATGACTATTTTTCACAGTAGGTGTTATTTTGTTGATTTTCTCATGAATGCACTTTTAAGTTAGTATTTGAGATAGGATTTCATAAAATAGGGTTCTTTTTTATTTTTAAAGCTCAGAATATTTGGTTTGTGTCAACTTAGTTACATTTTGAAACAGCATTTAAATCAACAACTTCATATCAGGTTTTAAAATGTCAAACTTGATTTTTAGAGTCTAAATAATGGCCTGAAAATGATCTAAAAGAAAACTTCAGATCCTCCCAAATCAATAACTAAAATCTGGCCAAGCCCATAACCTAGTGGTTCAGGGAGCCAGATCCTGCATGAATGACAGCAGTTCAAATCCTGGCTGGCAGCTTGAAACCTGCCACCATATATGTGTTCATTCTTGACAGGATGAAGAAACAGAGAAGGGATTGCAGTATCACCATACCCCATTGGGAGGTATTTTTTTCCTTTCCCTCTGTCTTTCTCGCTCGCTCTCTGTCTCTTTCTCTTTCTGTCTCTTTGAGAAATTCACATGCCCTCTTGCAAAATAAAGTCTCTAAAATCACACAGTGGGTCTTAGAGATAAGCTAGATATAGGTCCTTGTATTTTTGAACAATGAATCTGAAATCTGGGAATAAGGACATACATAGTATCTCCAAATAATTTTGGTTGGGTCTTGTATGTTTTATTAGATATTTTTGTTGCCTTTGGTTACTGGCTTAAACATGGAAGAAGAGTGAAAAACATGTTACTTTTCACAAAGGAACACTTGAGGAATAAAGAAAGTAGCTGGAGGAAAAGCAAATCTAGAAATTTAAATATTAAGGAGTGAGAATCTGACTTTGGTTGGGCCCAGTGCCACTTCTTTCCCAGAATATAGCATATCATTTTGGAGTCATCAGCACATCAAACCATAGAGAAGGAAAAGCTAGGCTAGTATCAGAAATTAAAGTTAATAGGTGCTGAACAGGCTACAACCACTAACGTTTATTCTATAAAAAAAGACAATTATCACAATGGTTTCCTTCCTGAGACCCCCTATTAATACTGGGAAGGCAGTTTGCTATTGTTTAATAAAAACTATGTGGTTAATGAAAAGATAATATTTAAGAGAAAAAAAATACTGCATACTGCAACCAACAGATGGAGTAATGGCTATGTCACTGGATTCCCATGTAGTTGATGGTGGTTCAAGTCCTGAACCCAGTGGGTTAAACTCATGCCAAGTGCATGTGCATGTGTGCCAAAGATCCCTAGAGGAGAATGGAGGAGAAGGGACTGTGGCATGGCCATCCCCCTAGAGGATGATGTCTCTCTTTCTGTCTCTCTCTGTCTTTCTGGTGAGCACATGCGCCCTATAGCAAAAACCTCTCAAAAAAGAATTACTGCATATTAGAAGAGGTTATATAATGTAATTGTTAACAGTTCAGTTCTTCCTAAGTTCAAACCCCATCTCCTCCATTTAATACTGACTTTCAAATCATTAAACATTTTTAAGCCTTAATTGCCCTTTCCTTAAAAGAGTTAATAATACTATCTATGTTACTGTTTTACAACAAATAAATGAAATAATGCATGTGAAATGCTTTGTATAGTTCCTGACACAAAGTAAGTACTTAAACAAATGTTTCAACAGTGGGTTTCTTTTCTTTAAGATAGAATGGGCTGGTTCTTTCTGTATGGAGACCATTTTTATTTCATTTCAATAAACAATTCTGAAGTACTACTTTTCACCAGTTAGTACAACTTTGGAAAATAATCAAGCTTTAATTCATCTCTAAACACACAATGAAAAGTGTGAGGATAAGGGACTACCATATAAATGCAGTAAATAACAATGAAATAAAGAAGTACCTTAGGTGATGAAATATTTGGGTAGCCCTCTTTAGGGGAGATATCTTCTGCTGTTCTTCATTCAGAGAATTGACCTGCTTGAAAGAGGTGAGAATGAGAGAGTAGTTCAGGGTTAGGACAGCCAGAAGAAGTTGGTTGAGAATTCCGAAATGTCCTCACTGAGGGCTCTTGAAAAGTACTCTCTGCTCTATTGCAAATTTCTGTACTGAATGTATACAGTCTACTCAAACAAGAAGTTCAGGAAAAAAAGGCACTTTTTTATTATTATTTAACTGATATGAATTGAATAAGTACTGTATTCCCAGAATAATGCAAAGTGCTGATAATTAAATAGAAAACTAAATATTATTATTATATCTATTTTGTACTATTTTATACCTACTATATAATAGTTACTATCTGGTATGTTGAGGTACGATGGTAGAATGGGTAAAAATGTAGGCATAAGTGCTGATAGCCTGGGTTTGAATCTTGGCCATACCACTTATTTATTAACTTTCCTGGTCTGCATCACTTTCCTAATAAGAAAATGAAGCTAATAATAGCATCGGGTGTTTTGGGACCAGCAGTTAGCATAATGGCTATGTCGCTGGACTCCCATGTAGTCGACCATGGTTCGAGTCCCGGACCCGGTGGCTTAAACTCACATCAAGTACATGTGCATGCATGCCCAAGATCCCAAGAGGAGAATGGAGGAGAAGGGACTGCAGTGTGGCCATCCCCCCTGGGGGATGATTTCTCACTTTCTGTCTTCTGTCTCTCTCTGTCTTTCTGGTGAGCACATGTGCCCTATAGCAAAAACCTCTCCAAAAAAAAAAAAGAAAATGAAAATAGCATCAGGTGTTTTGAAGATATAATACTCCAATTCAGGATATGAGTGACTTTCTTACTATAGCATGAAGACTGAGGTATGTCACAAGAACTGAGACATCAGAGGGAATGAAACAATATTCACAAGTACAAAAATATCTAGTGTTAAGGAAGGTCAGGCCAAACAAGACCCTTTAGACCATAATTTGTAATTATGTTTTAAGGGCAATAGGAAGAACAGGAAAGATTTCAGGACGGGATCATGTCTGTAGTGTACAAAATTGACAGAAGAGTGGTTATATGGTCATCAGGTAGGAGACTACTAAAGTAGTCAAACCAAGACATGATAACAATCAGATTGTAATATGTGGATAAATGAGATTTCAGAAAAATTCAGGAGATAGAATAAATTGAGTCCTGTCTGTTCTATGAGTAGAGAGAGAAAATCAGGTACATGGAAAAGTTCTTAGGTATCTGACATGACCTACCAATATAGCCACATACTAAGATTAAATAAACATCTGCTGGGACCAGCAGTTAGCGTAATGGCTATGTCACTGGACTCCCACAGAGTCGGCTGCGGTTCAGGTCCCAGACCTGGTGGCTTAAAACTCACGCCGGGCATGTGTGCGTGTGTGCCCAAGATCCCAAGAGGAGAATGGAGGAGAAGGGATTGTGGCATGGTCATCCCCTCTGGGGGGTGATTTCTCGCTTTCTATCTCTCTCTGTCTTTCTGGCCAGCGCACACGCCCTATAGCAAAACAAACAAACAAACAAACAAAAAAAAAAAAACAAAAATATCTGCGCTTTTCCTTGGGGCATTAATACAATCTTCTTTTGATAAGTGTATCTACATTTTTTCTCTCAGGTATAACTCTTTCCTTACTCAACTCCAGAGCAGATTAAGTGACTGGCTTAAACTCATCAGTGTATCACATTTTCTTAGCCTTCACAATTGTCAAGGGGTATCCATGTAACACAATAAATAACATCTTTCTGACACTTTCAAAAAGTACTATTATTTTTTCCTCCTCAGATGTAAACCTTACAGGGTTTATGTTCAGGAGTTATTATAACATTTTACCATTGATAGTAAATCACTAAAAGTTAGCAAAGATATGGGAGAGGAAAGTATACACATATAAAAAACAAAACCAGTATATAATAAAGTGACTAATACAGCAAAACTAAGCCAGACATTTCCACATAAGTCTCATAACTAATATAATTTTAATAGAGTCAATGCTCAGTAAATGATGCTTGACACAGCCCAGAGATTAAAAGCACAGAAGGTCTTTGCTTAAGACCAAAGCCTGACCAGCTAACACATTCTCCACTTCCATTAAAATCTTAGCAATTCTCTAGAGTGTGTCTCTATTAAGCCACTTAACTCTTTATCCTTAGCAGAATCATTATGTTTAATTAAAAATAAGAATTATGAAATGAAACTAGGATTTAAATAATCAGTTGAGTTCTGAAGCACAAAAATTATTATAGAAGGTTTAGATTTCTACTGAAATAAAACATCTATCAAGAAAATATCCCAAAATACTATCTTCCAGGATTTCTTTCCTTTTCTTTTTTTTTTTTTTTTGAGAGATTTTCGCTTTAGAGCAGGAGTGCTTGTTGGAGAGACAGACAGAAAATGAGAAATTACCCCCCGGAAGGGATAGCCATGCTGCAATCCCTTGTCCTCCACTCTCTCTCCTCTTGGGATTTTGGGCATGCACGCATACTTGCCTGGCATGAAGTTTAAGCTGTTGGGTCTGGGATTCAAACCGTGGTCGGCTACATGGGAGACCAGCAACATAATAATCATGCCATCTCCTGGTACCAAGAAAATTTCCTAAAATACTATCTTCTAAAGGTTGAATTTTGACAATGTGTTAAGTCTCTGTTCTAGGTACATTGTATCATTTTAAAATTTAATCTCCATAATGTCTCTTTCAGGGACACATAATTAATCTACTTTTAAGTTAAGGGACTGAGGTACAAATTTAATTTGCTGAGCTGTGAATTCAACTCTGAGACTATTTGAATCAAACCAGTATCTGTTTTATATTGTAGCCTTGTTTTTGATTATATTTATATTACCACAATTTTGATTAAACTATTTATATATTGTATATCTCTCACAATGTTAATAGTATTTTAATCTATAAATTCAAATTAGATCATTTTCATAGATTTAAAGCTCAGTGTGTTACTGACTTCTTTATATCAGGGTCCCTTTTCCCTCAAACAAAAACAGTGCTGTTGGGATTGTGAATTTCTAGAACTTTTCTAAAGGTGTCTGGAGGCATATTACAAAAGAATTAAGAATTGTTGCAGTATTTGAATCAAAGGGACTAATTCTAGGAATATTTCCTAAGTGATTAAATATGATCAAATTGTTTAAAGAATGTTCATTTCAACATAATTTAGAATAGTAAAAACTAAATGTTCAAAAGATAAATTAGTAAATCAATCATAGCTTCATTATACAATGGGATAATTGAAACCACTAAGAATGTTTTCATAGAGAAATATTTATTAACATGGAAAACGTTGGGGCCAACAGGTGGAGTGGTGGCTAGGGGCACTCCCACATGGCTGACTGCAGTTTGAGTCCTGGACCTGGTGGCTTGCTTTTTCACTTTCCCTCTCTCTCTTTCGCTCTCTCTCTCTCTCTCAATATGTCCCTCTCTTGTCAAATTAAAAAAACAATAAATAAAGTTAAATAAAATAATTCTTTCAAAAAACATAGAAAAGGTTTATACTATATAGAACAAATAAAGTAGGCCAATAAACATTATGTTATGACCCTATAATCCCATTTTAATACATACACAGAGAGAAATTATTGGGATTTGAGGGATTCTTTGCAAAGGTTGTGAATGCAAACAATAAGCACCTATTGGAGTGAACTTAAACATAAAAGATGTACTTATTATAAGGATCTAGGAGTATGTCATTGAAGTCAAGAGTAAAAGTGTAATTGGGCCTTAACAGAGATAGAAATCGGACACTAGAAAGCTATTGGGAAACAAGACAGATATATTCTTGGAATCTTTCTCTTCCCTCAAGGCATCCCAGTCAGTCTCTTCTGCTGCCCTGAAAACCTGCTTCCTTCTTTCTTGGCTGATTGTCTTCACTTCCATGTTCCTATCACAGAAATTAAACACCCCTATACACTCAAGTTTATATATTCTCACTTGAAGCAATCAAAAAAGGCTGACTAATATTTATGAGTTCAAAATGGTAAAAATAGGGGCAAACAGATGGCATGGTGGTGAAGGCGCTGGACTTGATAAAAACCTAAAAGAAAACAAATAAACAAAAACAGTGAAAATACATACTGGTCAACCTTAACTCACATACTAACTGTGGTTCAATAACAGGTGACCAACAAAACTTGGTAAAAAATTAGGAATCTGATGGCTGATGCCAACTCCAAGGATTGGAGATGAGTGGTCAGGGTCTGTAAAATTACCCCAAACTAAAGTACTTTTGTATTTTTACACTTTTCTGAAATGTTTAATGTGAACATATGCCTCTTTTGTACTAATAAATTTACCCCACAAAATGTTGTCCACTAGGCTGAAAGAAGCAATGAATATAACAGGTGAGTGTCCTATGCAAGCAGTAGAGCCATGAGTTATTTCTCTAGCCCTGCTAGAAATCTCATATGAGGTAGAGAGTACTCTGGCTTAGAAATCAGTGCAGTGCTCACTTTGACAGCACATATACTAACATTGGAACGATATAGCGAAGATTACCATGGCCCCAGCACAAGGATGACACACAAATCTGTGAAGCATTGCGTATTTAAAAAAAAAAAAAAAAAGAACATGGAAGTACAAATCATGCCTTGCTGGACCCCTGGCTACCTGGGGCTTCAGGGCCTAATGGCAGAGATCCATTTCTCATCCACTTCCCCACTCACCTTTGGACTTCAGGTATGTATCTTGGTACTTTAAGACAAAATTGTGCCTTTCCCTGCCCATCCTGATACTGGTTAGAGCAAAGGACTTTGCTGGCTGCCTGGCTGCCTGTGGCTGCAGGGCCTAAAGGCTTGGACCTCTGGCTCAACCCATCCCCCACTCTCCTTTGAACTCTCTGGACTTCAGTGTTCTGGATAGTGCAGGCCCCATGATCTTTCTTTGCTCCTGAGTTGAAGCTCAGCAGATCAATGTTTCTAAAGAACACATACCTGTTCTTTTGAAAGAGGGAGGGCTTTGGATCACCGAGGACCAGTGACAATGGTGCAGGGTGTGAGTGAGCAACATGAAGGCAGAGAGAAGAGAGATCACCAATTTTCTATTTTTATATACCTTTCAACACTCAGAGATACCCTGAATAATTTAGGAAGGAACATATAGAACACTAGATGACCAGGAACCATTGCGGAAGCACAAGAAATATGAGCAACCAACCAAATGTGTTTTCCCCCAAGGGAAAACATCAATTCCATATCACCCATGGATAACACAATGGGAGTTGTGAAAATGTTGGATAAGCAATTCAGAATTTTTATAGTAACCAAACTAAATGAGATGCAAGAAGAAAAGAAACAGGATTTGAAAGAAGAAATAGACACCATAAAAAAGAATCAAACAGAATTGTTATGGATGAAGAATGTGATTCAGGAAATTAAAAACTCCCTTGAAAGTATTAAAAGTAGATTAGATCACAGAGAAGATTGAATCTTGAATGTAGAAGACAAAACCTCAGACTTAGAAAAAAAATATCAAAAAGACTCAGAAAACAACCAAGAAAAATGAGAATAATATACAAGAAATACTAGATACCATCAAGCGCCCAAACATCCAGATAATTGGTAGCCCAGAAGAAGAAAATAATAAGGGCATTGATAATTTATTTCATGAAATCCTGGAAGAAAAATTTCCAAACCTAGAGAGGCATTCAATTATCCAAATCCAAGAAATACATAGGACTCCAGATAGAATCAACCCAAGAATATCTTCTCCAAGACACATCATAGCCAGATTGGCCAAAACCAAGACAAAGACAAGATATTAAAATTGGCAGGAGGAAAATGTCAAGTTACTTACAAAGGTCATCCCATAAGGCTAACATCAAACCTCTTTTCAGAAACGATGTAAGCAAGGAAAGTCTGGGGAAATATAGTAAAAGTGTTAAATGAAAAACAATTTCAACCAAGAATACTGTACCCAGAAAGATTATCCTTCATATAGGAAAATAGGTAAAAACATTCTTGGATAAAAAACAAAACCTGAAAGAATTTACTAATTCCAGACCAGCTATTCAAGAGGTTCTAAAAGGACTGCTATGCCAGGAAAACTAAAAAGTCAGATGAATAGTTATAAGAGGAAAAACAAAATAAAACAAAACAACCAAAAAAATTGCTCACTTAATGACAGGAATAGGTCTGGAAATAGTGATAATAACATTGAATGTTAATGAATTAAATTCTTCAATTAAGAGATACAGACTGATTGAATCGATAAAGAACAAAAAAATAATTAAAAAAAAAGGCAGAAACCCTCCATCTGTTGCCTACAAGAAATGTACCTTATGGATAAAGACATACATAGACTAAAAGTGAAGGGCTAGAAAATGATATTCCATGCAAATGAAAATCAAAAAAAGGCTTGAGTTGTGATACTGATTTCAGATGAAATAGGCTTTAAGACAAAGGCTAAGAAAAGACAAAGAAGACATTATATAATAGTAAATGGGAAAATTCGGGAAGAAAACATAATGCTTATAAATATCTATGCATCCAACTCAGGAGCACCTAAATATGTGAAGGAAAAACTGCTAGAGCCAAAGGAAGGTATAGAGTGTAACACTATAATTATTTGGGATCTCAGCACCCCATTATCTCCTTTAGACAGATCTTCTATACAAAAATTAAACAGAGATACAGGAATTAAATGATACTATAAATCGAGTGGGCTTGGCGGAAATCTATAGAACTTTCCACCGTTAGACAAAAAATAATACGTTTTTGTTTGTTTGTTTGTTTGTTTTTTGAGAGTTTTTTTTGCTATAGGGCGCGTGTACTCGCCACAGACAGAGAGAGACATAGAGACAGAAAGCGAGAAATCACCCTCCAGGGGGCATGGTCACGCCGCAATCCCTTCTCTTCCATTCTCCTCTCGGGATCTTGGGCACGCAAGCACACACGCCCAGCGTGAGTTCTAAGCCACCAGGTCTGGGACGCGAACCGCGGTTGACTACGTGGGAATCCAGCGACATAGCCATTATGCTAACTGCTGGTTCCCAATAATACGTTTTTCTCACCCCAGCAAAGAACCTTTTCAAAGACTTGGACACGAATCAAGCCTATATATATTCAAAGGCATAGAAACTATATCAAGCATCTTCTCTGACCATGATGGAATTAAACTCAAGACTAATTTCAATAGACAGCATAAAAAATACACAAAAACATGAATACTAAACAACCTATTTCTGAATGACTTCTTAACTAATAAATTAAGTCTGAAGTCAAAAAATTTATAGAGACAAATGATAATGAGCACATGAGTTTCCATAACCTATGGGACATGGCAAAAGACGTCATAAAAGGGAAATTCGTAGCAATTAGTGCACATCAGAAAAAGATGGAAAGGTGGCAAATAGACAACATCATGCCTCAGGGAACTGCAAAAACAACAACAAGAAAAAAAAAAGGAAAAAAAAAACTGAAAATGCCAGGCAAAAAGAAATCAAAGATTCGAGCAGAAATAATTGAAATAGAAAATAAATGAACTATACAGAAAATAAATGAAAGCAAAAGCAGGTTCTTTGAAAAGATTAACAAGATTGACATACCATTAGCTAGACTGATAAAGAAGAAAAAAAGAAACCCAATAAATCAAATACATAATGAAACAGGCAATATTACAACAGACATAACAGAAATACAAAACATCATTAGAGGATACTTTGAGTGACTATATGGCAACAAACAAGAGAACATGGAGGAGTTGGACAAATTCCTGGATGCATATAATCTACCAAGATTGAATCTGGAGAACATAGAAAACATGAATAGACCCATAACAAGCCATGAGATTGAATCAGTAATAAATAACCTCCCAGCAAAGAAAAGCCCAGGTCTGATGGCTTCACTTCTGAATTCTATAAAATGTTCAAGGAAGAGTTAACACTTATCCTACTCAAATTATTTCTAAAGCTCCAAAAGGAAGGAAACCTCCCAAATTCATTTTATGAATCCAGCATTATCCTCATTCCCAAAACATGACAAAAAAAGGACAAGTACAGACCAATATCTCCGATGAATATAGAAGAAAAAATTCTCAACAAGATACTTGCAAATCGCATCCAACATATAACAAAGATTATTCATCACGATCAGTAAGGCTTTATTCCAGGGACTCAAGGGGGTTCACCATAGCAAGACTATAAATATAAAACACCATAATACCAGAAAGAAAGATAAAAACCATATGATCATTTCAATTGATGCAGAAAAAGCATTTGATAAAATATAATGTCCTTTCATGATTAAGAAGGATCATTTCTCAACACAATAAAAGCCATCTATGAGGGACCAGCAGGTAGCATAATAGCTATGTCGCTAAACTCCCATGTAGCCAACCACGGTTTGAATCTTGGACCTGGTGACTTAAACTCACGTGGGGCGTGTGTGCATGAGTATCCAAGATCCAGAGAGGAGAATGGAGTAGAAGGGATTGTGGCGTGGACATCCCCTCAGGGGGGGGAGGGGATTTCTTGCTTTCTATCTCTCTGTCTTTCTGGCAAGCACACGAGCTCTACAGCAAAAACCTCTAAAAAAAAGGCCATCTATAAAAAATATATAGCTAATATTATACTGAATAGGGAAAGCAAAAAGCTTTTCCACTAAAAACTAGTACTAGACAAGGCTGACCACTTTCTTCACTGTTTTTTAATATAGTGCTGGAAGTCTTAGCTTATGCAATCAGAAAAGAGAATAATATAAATATAATTCAAATAGACAAAAAAGAGTTGAAAATATCTTTATTTGCAGATGACATGATGGTAGTCTTAGAAGACCCAAAGGCTTCCATGAAAAATCTTATCCAAGTAATAAATGAATACAATGAAGTGGCAGGATACCAAATCAACATCCAAAAATCTATAGCATTACTATATATGAACAACAAGCAGAATGAAGTAGAGCTGAAGGAAGGAATCCCTTTTATCATAGCCACAAAATGTATAAGATACCTAGGGATAAACCTAACTAAGAAAGTCAAAGACCTTTACAAAAAAAACTATGAAAATCCTTTAAAAAATACTGGAAATGACATAAAAGGATGGAAGACATCCTATGTTCCTGGATTGGAAGAATATAATCAAAATGGCAATTCTACCCAAATTAATCTACGTATTTAACACAATTCCAATCAAAACATGAGAGATGTTCTTCACAAATCTAGAAAAGACAATCAGACTTTTTCTGGAATGATAAAAGACCTTGTATTGTCAAAGCAATCCTGTGCAAGAAGCCTGGAGAGGGTGGCATCTTACTCCCTGACCCCAAAATATACTATCAAGCTGTGATAATCAAAACAGCATGGTATTGAAAACAAACAAACAAGGAAACAAACAACAACAACAACAACAAAACAGATAGGCGGACCAATGGAGTAGAATAGACTCCAGAAATAACCCCCAAAGTTACAGCCAACTGTTTTTGACAAAGGATACCAGTCAATCCATCAGGAAAAGGAAAACCTTTTCAGCAAATGGTGCTGGAAAAACTGAGTATACACCGGCAGAAAGATGAAACTGAATCCCCATCTTTCACCATTAACAAAAATCAACTCAAAATGCATCAAAGATCTGAACGTAAGACCTCAAACTATAAAAACTACTGGTGGAAAATACTCAGGAAACTGTGGGAGACATTGGGGTAGGCAAAGATTTATTAAATAAGACTCCCACAGCATGGGCAATAATCCCTAAAATAGGCAAATGGGACTATATCAGATTAAGAAGCTTCTGCACAGCAAATGACACAGTAATTAGTGTGAATTGATAACCCTCAGAATGGGAGAATATTTTTGTAAGATATGTCTCAGATCAGGGACTGATAAGGGACTGATAACCAGAATACATAGGAACTCAAGTGGCTTACCCCCGCCCCCCCAAAAAAAGAATTCTAACCCAATTAAAAGAAGGGAAAATGAGCTGAACAAAAATCTCTCTAAGGAAGACATATATATGAACAGCCAAAAAGCATATGAGGAAATGCTCAACATCGCTCATCAGTTTAAAACCACAACAAGATATCACCTAACCCCTGTCCAAATGGTGAAGATTAAAAATGCAAAGAGTGGTAAGTGTTGGTGGGGTTGTGGTGAAAAAGGAACTCTCCTACATTGTTGGTGGGAATGTAAACTGGTTCAGCTACTGTGGAAAACAATATGGAGGTTCCTCAAAAATCTACAAATAGAACCACCATTTGGTCCAGCAATCCCACTTCTGGGTATCTCCCCAAAGGACAGGAGAATGCTCAGTCAGAAAAGCACTTGCACATCAATGATTATTGCAGCATTATTCATGACTACTAAGACATGGAACCAACCCAAATGTCCACGAATTGATGAATGGATGGAAAAATTGTGGCATATATATTCTATGGAATACTATTTAGCCATAAAAAAACAAGACCCTGGCATTTGATAGAAAGTGGTCAAATATGGAAGATCTATTGCTGAGTGAAGCAAGCCAGGATATGAAAGAAAGATAATGTATGAATCCACTTAATATATATAGACTATCCACACTTTATGGTAGAGATTGAAATACTGGAGGGCATAAAAGCAGTAAAAATAATTACTGATGCTGAAGTCAGTGTGGAATCGGGGGAGGAAGAGAAGGGTATAGAGAAGGATAGCATGAGAACAAATAGGCATTACATTAGTGGGACAGAGAAATGGTTTATTATCTGTTGATGATAACATGTATAGTATTCTCAACTGGACTTGTCTGAAAAGTATTTCACGTTGGGTAAATTCTTTTTACAAGTGAAATGATATATAGTTGTTGAATGTTTAAAAAATGAGGATAAATAATAATAATAATAATAATCTGAATAAAATGATTGAAAGCTGTTTGATAATGAGGATGTGGACAGTAATGTCTTTGTCTTGACTGATATGCATGGTAATCATGCTGGAAAAAGAAAAGTAATACACTGTAAAGATATATGTGATTAACTGTAATATAAAAATTACAATAATAAATTAAATCTGATTTTAAAAAATCAGTACAAATCTTCTACACTTTATGCCCCTATATGTTTCGCTGAAGATCCTGTGGTCATATTAGAATATCTACTGAAAGGGGGAAAGCTCAGAAGTTGGATACAAGGGGCCAAAAGGACATTTGAGGATATGTGGGTCCCAGCTTCATTTGACACCCAAAGGAAGGTGGTTAAGGAATACAGAAGCAGCTTGATACAATACAACTTGCATTACACCACAAAAGAAAAGTGGTCAAGGGAATGTTTCACCTTTAGGTAGCCACTCACACCCACTAGTTTTTAATTTTGAAAAATGAATAAGCTTGAACCAGAACATCTGTAACACTGAATCATACAGTTCTAAATATTTGGTATGAGTAATTCATAAAGTAATGAGCTTTGATTATTAACTTGGTTGTTTATGACAGCTAAAATACACCCTTAAGCTGTTTTGGCCTGTACATTACACAGGGATTTTCTATATTTGAGGTCTTAGTCATTTATTACAGAATAGACCTTGTCATTCAGGTATGCAATGCATGGCTATTTTAATGGGTTTTTAAGCTCTCCTTCATGGTTCATTAACATGGATGGACATAACTGCCGAGGTCATAAAGCACAATAGCTTTCCTAAACTTACTTGATAAATAGGTCAATCAGCTTACTTCACAGAGGCAACAACATTCCAGATAAGCACAAATTGAAACTCACACACAACTAATTGCATATGGGATGACCAATATGTCAATTCAAAAATAATGTCCACACATTAAACTATTATCAATTGTCTTTCCATTTTGTTTTCCTCTGGCTATATACAACGATGTTCCCATTTTAATATTTCTTTTCTTTTTAAAAAAGTTTATTTTTAAATTTATTTCATGGGAGAGAAAGAGTAATGAGAAAGACAGAAGCATCCTCTATCTCCTTCCAGCCTTCCAAGTCAGCCAGAATCATGGGCACACACATAGACATCTGGTATCTACAGGTTGACCAGGGAACTGAACGTTGATATTCTATATGACTTCCAGCATTGCCGAGCATTTAGCTGCCGTGCCAGTGCAGCAGGACTAACATTTCTTTCATTTGGAGAGAGAGAGAGTAATAGAATTTTGCACATCCAGCAAGTTAAATCTTCATGCAAAACTTTTGTTATCATGAGAGTTAATTCTCAATATGCCATCATAATTGTTCTGTGCTACCGACTGCCCACCGCACAGTATTATTTTAGTTTCTGGTCATATTGGCTCTTTTTTAAAAAGATGTACTACATGTCATAAATATAGTTGAATTCCTCCCCCTTATAATCAAAAATCTGTCAGGAGATTTGTTGGCATTCGACTCTGATATTATACTGTTTGACATCATTCAATAATGTGTTGCACACTGAACAAACAAGTGTTACTCTTTAGCTTACAATATATGTCAAAATAAATGGCTATTTCAGGACTGGTTTTTACTGAATGACACTTCTATGTGGCGTCATGCTTTTACTTATCGACCTTAGGTTCCTGGAATGAGGATCCTCAAGACCAACTATTAGCTCAATTGTTCCCCAGTATATTTTTAACAAATTGTCAAACCCAGAGATCAAGTCTAAACAATTTAATGAAACAGACTGTTCTACTTCATCTACTAAATTGTTTTATTATCTTCAGTACCTTTGGTACTAAGACGAAGCCCTGTCTTTAAGTTTCTGGTTTTACAAACATTAGTTTATATTTCTACATAATTTTTTTTATTTTCACCATAGCTACAGGTTTATGCATTGCTTATACACATTAACAAGATTACTATTTAGATTAAAATTAGAATAATCTTAAGTAACTGGAATTATTTAAAAGTTACCTTCATAAATTGCTAATGCATTATTATAGAAGCTTACAAAGGAAGGGATTCAGGGGTCAGCAGGTGGCATGGTGGTTAAGGGTGCTGGATTCCATTGTTGGTCTCTGAGACCTGAAAGTTGACAACCTCTTTGTGTCTGGGAGGCTGCTCCCGGTGACTCTGCAGCTGTCACCATGCCACAAAATGAATATACTGAATTACATCGTAAATGCTATGGATACTGTCTGGATTACCATGAAAAAAAGAGAAAGAAGGAAAGTTGGGAGGCTCGTGAACATTCAAAGGCAGCAAAAAAGATGACTGTTCTGAAGGCTAAAGCTCTATCATAAACAGCACCATGCTGAGAAAATACAAGTGAAAAAGACTACCAAGATGTATGAAAAGAGGAACGCCAAACAGAGGAATGATGAAAAGACTCCACAAGGAGCAGTACCTGCCTATCTGTTGAACAGAGAAGGACAGTCCCAAGCTAAAGCACTTTCCAATATTATTAAACAAAAAAGGAAAGAAAAAGCGGGAAAATGGGGAGTCCTTCTACCCAAAGTTCGAGCCCAAGGAGAAACAGAAGTCTTAAAAGTTATTCAAACAGGAAAGAGAAAGAAGAAGGCATGGAAGAGGATGGTTACAAAAGTCTACTTTGTTGGAGATGGTTTTACTATAAAACCACTGAAATATGAAAGATTCATTAGGCCAATGGGCTTACATTTCAAGAAGGCCCATATAACACATCCTAAACTGTAAGCCACCTTTTGCCTGACAATACTCAGTGTAAAGAAGAATCCCTCATCCCCACTATATACAACTTTGGGTGTTATCAACAAAGGTACTGTCATTGAGGTGAACGTGAGTGAGTTGGGCCTTGTGACACAAGGAGACAAGGTTATTTGGGGGAAATATGCCCAAGTTATCAACAATCCTGAAAATGATGGATGCATAAATGCTATTTTACTGGTTTGAAAGCAGTTGTATACAAATAACTCCTTGAATTTTTTGAAGATGATACACCAATCTAGAAAACCAGCATGATTGATGTTTCTGAATATAGCCAGTCTTACATGTCTGTAGTCATTAAAAGATTATTTATTAAATTGTACAAAAACATTATAGTGGCCTAGTTTTACAAAAAAAAAAAAAAAATAAGGGTGTTGGATTCACACATGGCCGACCATGGTTTGAGTCCCAGACCTGGTGGCTTTCTTTCTTTCTTTCCCTTTCTCTCTCCCTGTCTCTGTCTGGTCAAATTAAAAAAAAAATAATAATACTAACAAAAGATGGAATTAAATAAATAAATCTTTAAAAAACAAATAAATTAAAAAAACATAAAGGATGGGGTTCAAAACAGAAATAGATGGATCTATACCAGGCACTCAACTTCTGTACTCAAATTTTACAGTAAATAACTCAAAATTATTTTTAACAATTTAGCCTGAATTTCTGTTTACATTTCTTCCCTCTCCTAGTGCATGTTGTCATGGCAAATACAACAGACACTCTACTAAATCAATTGTTCCTTTGTTCTTTAAAATATTTTATAGTCTCTATTTATAATGTAGAGTTTTTTAGGTAGTTAGTTAAGGAAAAGTCTTTGCCTTCCTCATATCCCTTATACATTATTTTTGTCAGTAGATCATGGTCATAAGAAAAGGTACATTTTTTAATCTTATGAATCTTAAACTTAAAAAAAATAGATTTCTTTACAATTCACATGTAAAGAAATTAAAGTACCAAAATTGAAGCGATCATATCCAATTCTACTTTACTCCCCACCCTACTCAACTACACAGAATCGACTACTTTTGATCATTTTAATAATTTAACCATGAAGACTAAGGCCTAGGCCCCTACATCATAGCCTATAGACTGCATGAGCATCAGCAGATTTCTCATGATTACTTAAAAATCTTTAATAGCACACTGATACCAATATTCCTAGATTTATCAACACCAGACATCATCAATTACCTAATAACTTATGAGAATTTAACTCATTTATTCCTTCTCTCATCTCCTCATCAAGTAGTATGTGATCAAGCCTTTTACAGGTGCTACAAATATAGACGTGTGCAGAATACAGGAAGCCTTGCCTTCATTAAGCTTCCATTGCAATGGGAAGGAGGAAACAATAGACATTATAGGCCAAGTGTTGATAACAGAGGAGAATAAAAAAGTGAATGCAATATCAGGGCAAGCTGGAAATAAGAGTTATTTTTTATAGGATTATTCAAGAAGGCCTTTTTTTTTTTTCTTTTTTGTTTGTTTGTTTGTTTGTTTTGTAATAGGGCATATGTGTTCACTAGAGAGGGCAGTGAGAGGGAAAGTGAGAAATCACTCCAGGGAACCTGGCCATGCCACAGTCCCTTCTCCACCATTCTCCTTGTGATATTTTTGTAGTGCATACACATGCCTGGTGTGATTCTCTAGTCACTAGGTCTGAGACTCAGACCACAGTTGGCCATGTGGGAATTCGGCACCTTACCCACTACACTACCTACTGCCCCCAAGAAGGCCTTCTTGACAAGGTGACATTTCATAAGAGCCTGAAGATAATAAAGGAATTAACCCTGTCACTATCAAAGGGAATGTGAAGAACTGTGGCAGAAACATATTTGCTCTGCTAAAGAACTGGTAAGAAAACTGGTGTATATGGAATACAGTGAGAGCAGAGAGTGGTAGAAGACAGGGTTTGGGACAGTGGGCATGGAGGGGGCATGCTGCAGATCATGTGGATCGTTGTCAGCTAATAATAACAAAATGGATTATATGATTATATACTGAAGAAATGGGTTTCCGACATCAGCATGAAGCAGGGTAGAGATAGACATTCAATGTCAGTATCCATGATGACTAAGGCCTAGGCCCCTACATCATAGCCTAGAGACTGCATGAGCATCAGCAGATTTTTTCTGATACTATAATACTATACTTAATAATGTTGTATAAACCACACTGGAGTAGGGACTGTACAAAGACAAGATGAGAGACTTGTGTAAATATTAAAGGTGGGAAAAAGCCTTGAACTAAGGCAGTGATATTAAATAGGTAGAAGAGTGGACAGATTTGAAAGAAATTTCCAAAAAGTAATTGGTGACTATTTAAATGTGGCTCTAAAGAAAAGATAGGAAAATACTACCTGTCTAAGGAAATAAAGAGGTTTAACAGAAAAATTCAAGAGAGGAGGATGGTTTCATAACTTTTAAAATATATATTTATTGGGAACAGCATATGTAATAAGGACTATGTTGCTGGAGTCCCATGTGGTTGACCATGGTTCGAGTCCTAGACCCAGCGGCTTAAAACTCATGCCTGGCACTTGTGCATGCATACCCCAAATTCCAAGATGAGAATGAGAAGGGACTGTGGTGTGGCCATCCCCTCAGGAGGGGGATGATTTCTTGCTTTCTGTCTGTCTGTTTCTGCCTTTCTGGAGAGCACATGTACCCTACAGCAAAAATCTCTCTTTAAAAAAAAGACAAAAAAAAAAAAATTAAAA
>NW_006159660.1:1666353-1669250 GCF_000334495.1 Tupaia belangeri chinensis | reverse complement strand
CCCTTCTCCTCCATTCTCCTCTCGGGATCTTGGGCACGCATGCACACGTGCCTGGCATGAGTTTTAAGCCACCGGGTCCGGGACTCAAACCGCTGTTGACTACATGGGAGTCCAGCAACACAGCCATTACGCTAACTGCTGGTCCCCGAGAGGTTTTTGCTAGAGGGCACGTGTGCCCTCCAGAAAGACAGAGAGAGACAGAGAGACATAATGCAAGAAATCACTGTGCGGGGGGGTGGGGGATGGTCATGCCGCAATCCCTTTTCCTCCATTCTTGTCTCAGGATCTTGGGCATGCATGCACGCACACACATGTGCCCAGCATGAGTTTAAGCCGCTGGGTCTGGGACTCAAACAGTGGTCAACTACATGGGAGTCCAGCGACAGAGCCATTATGCCAACTGCTGGTCCCTGTAAAAATTTTTTTTTTTGAGAGGTTTTAGCTATAGGGCATGTGTGCTCACCAGAAAGAGAATGACAGAGAGATAGAAAGTGAGAAATCATCTCCAATCCATGCTGCAATCCCTTCTCCTCTATTCTGCTCTTAGAACCTTGGGCATGCTGGGACCAGCAGTTAGAGTAATGGCTATGTCGCTGGACTCCCACGTAGTTGACTGTGATTCGAGTCCCGGTCCCAATGGCTTAAAACTCACGCTGGGCGTGTGTGTGTGCGTGCATGCCCAAGATCCTGAGAGGAGAATGGAAGAGAAGGGATTGCGGTGTGGCCATCCCCCCTGGGGGGTGATTTCTCGCTTTCTATCCCTCTGTCTCTCTGTCTGTCTGGCGAGCGCACGTGCCCTATAGTAAAAACCTCTCAAAAAAAGAAAAAAATAAATAAAGAATCTTGGGCTTGCATGCACACACCACGCCCTGTGTGTCTTTAAGCCACCGGGTCTGGGACTCAAACTGCAGTCAACTACATGCGAGTCCAGTGACATAGCCATTACACCAACTTCTGATCCCCAAAGAAATGATTTTTTAAAAATTCTTCTTCAGAATTTAGTGTGTATTAATATGTATTAGGCCAATGAATCTTACCCAGTTTTTTCCAATTAAAATTGAATCGTACATTTTGAAAAGGTGATAAGCTAAATGATAAAGGTTACATAGCAGTACGATAACAGAAACTGGCAGAATAGTCTAGTCATTTAAAATCCTCTAACTGGGAATGAGGCACTGTAAGTGCGGTGCACAAGGTTTAAGGGCAAGAAAGAAGTGGCAGGCAGGGTCTGGGTGGGAGGAGTGCAGGTGTGGCAAGTGGTTGGGGTGACCTGCATGGCCCAGACCAGCATCTGCTACAGGCAGGCTATGTATGAGCAGTGCTGAAAGTGGAGCAAAGAGGCCAGAAATACTTTCCTGACTCAGTCTACAATGCTTGTGAACACAATACCCACTGGCAACAAACCTCAGAGCTTGGCCAGAAGCAGAAGGCAAGGAAGGACTCAGCTCTTCAAGCCAAGACCTGTGTGTCAGACCCATTAGCAACTCAAGAGAGGTCCTAAAAGAGGCAGATACAGAAACTGCCAAAGTTGGTAGACTAGTGTTAACCAATTCCTCAGTCACTGGGGCAGATATATTATCAAACACAAAAGGAAAAGCCACAGAAAAGGCCAAGAAGGCTGGCGAGACATTGAATTCCATGCCACAACCTGTCTCTGGGAAGGCAGTGGCCCACTTCCTCTCTGGAAGATCCCTCTGGAAGTCAGCAGAGCCCTGTGCAAATAGTCATAGGACGTGTGTGCTCACAAGAAAGACAGAGGACGACAGAGACAGAAAGTGAGAAATCACTTTCTGGAACTTTCTTGGGACCAATAAGTGGCATGGTGGTTACATAGTTGGATTCCCACATGACTTGACTTGTTTGAGAACCAGATCCCATGGCTTGAAACCCAGGACTAGCCTGCAGGCCCAAAATCCCAAGAGGAGACTGAAGGAAAAGGAATTACGGTGTGACCATTCTGCTTGGGAGTGATTTCTTGCTTTCTGTCTGTCTATCTGGTAAGCGCAAATGCCCTACAGCAAAAATTTCTCTTTAAAAAAAAAAAAAAGAAAAAATACGATCTCTGTCTTAGAAACTGAGGAGGGCAGCGTCCCAGCCCTCAAAGCGGTTGCCAAGCCTGGAGTGGTGTTAGCCAGTCAGGCTGATAGCTCTAGGGAGGGCACCTTCCAGCTCAAGTGATGAGTTAGACAGACGTGAAGGTGAATCCCTCAGAAAAGCCAGCCCAGGTCAAAGTCTCCTCCGTCCCTGACGAGAAGTCTCCTGCAAGAAGGGCAGCCCTAAGCCACTGGGGATGAGGGGCACCCCAGGTCAGAGCAAGTGCCCTGACCCTAGCTGGGAGGGCCAAGAAGCCAGAAGAGGAGTCAGACAGTAGCAATGAGCCTGAAAGTGAGCAGGAGCCTCTGCAGGAACTCTCAGTCAGGTAAAGCCCTCAGGGAAAACTCTCTGGGTCAGGGCTCCTCAGTTCCTGCCATGGAAGGGCCACACAGCTCCCCCTGGGAAGGCAGGGAGGCCAGAGGAGGACTGGGGAAGTCTGACGGTGAGGAAGATACATCCGTGGCTGTGACCCTGCTTCAGGTAAAGCCTCCAGGGAAAGGATTCCCTCCCTTTCCCGCAGAGTTACCTCAGCCCTTGTGAAGGAGTCCCTAGAGCTCGGCCCCTCAGGTGGTCGCTGGGGTGACAGGGCCTGTGGCCAAGGCTGAGGTAGGAAAGCGGGAAGGGGACTCGGAGAGCAGCAGCGAGGAGAAAGGCGGACGGCTGAGAGCAGATGCAGCCTTTGTAGCCCTACCTATGAGTCTAGGTCAGGCGAAGCCCAAAAGCCTCGAGGTCGGACCGCCTCTCCTACACGCAGAGCCATCATCATGGGGATGCGCCGGCGCAATGCCTGCTGGGAAGGCAGG
>NW_006159660.1:1660781-1665107 GCF_000334495.1 Tupaia belangeri chinensis | reverse complement strand
GCGGGAGCCGGAAGAGGCTCAGAGCGCATCCTCGGGAGTCCTGGGACAGCGATTAGGGGGCACCGACAGCTGTGGCCCAGCCGGCGAAGTCCTCAAGGAGCACCGCCTCAGGTCCCATCAAGGGGCCCTTGGGAAAATGGACTGTCGAGGCACCCCTCAGAAGGCAGAGCCTGAGGCTACCCACGTCAGGGCAAAGGTCCAGGGAGGATACGAGAGCGGTGAGGACAGTCTACCGGTGAGGAGGCGGTGCTGGCAGCTATGGCTCCAGCTCAGACAACACCAGCCCTGAAAACTCCTCAGACCAAGGTTTCCCCAAGGAAATGCACCCTGAGACCCACGCATCTGCCAAGATTGCCCAGAGCGAGTGAGCACCCCAGGTCCCTAGAAAGCAGGAACAGCAGCTGCTCCAGCCTGCCCAGTCCCAGCTGTGGCTCTGAGCGCCCAGGAGCCAGAGGAAGATTCTTCAAGAAGCAGGGAGAAGTCAGAGGCTTGAGGAAGGGATGGCTCTTTCTGCAGTAGAGGGATAGAAGAAGTCTGGGGAAAGGCCTCCAAGGGAAAGCTGACTCTGTCCCTATGAGGGTAACCCAGTACTCCCTGGGAAGACAGCCTCCAGTCTCCAGGTCAAAGCTTAGGTGCAGTAAGACTCTTGAGAGCACTGAGGAGGAATCAGTGAGGAGGCAGCCATGGCACCAACCTAGATTAAAACCTCTCAAGCCAAATCCAGTCCAGCTCCCAACAGAATGTCTTCTACAAAAAGGGCAATATCAGTTCCTGGGAAAGTAGTCACTGCCGCTGCCCAAGACAAACATGGGCCCCCGGCCAAGGCATGGCCATCAGTGAGAACATCAAAGAGTCCAGGATCTGAGCCAGCTGTGGGGAGGGCAGTGGTCCCAGCAGCTCCAACCCAGATGGGTCCAGTCCAGAGGCCAGAGGGGGACTGAGAGAGAGGAGTCATCATCATCTCAGGCAAAGCCCCCAGTGAAGACTTCCCATTCCAAGTCAGGACTGAGAGAAAGGAGTCATCATCATCTCAGGCAAAGCCCCCAGTGAAGACTTCCCATTCCAAGTCAGAACTGAGTAGGCCCCTGCCAAGGAATCCCTCAGGAAAAGGACCCCTGCATCCTCCCAGGTCCAAGTGGAGAATCAGGAGGGGGACTGAGAGAGCCGCAGTGAAGAGTTGGATCCTGTGAGTCACTGGGCCAGGACAGGGACTCCTGAACTGCCAGAAGCAAGACCCTAGCCCCAGTACCCCTGGAGAACAACATAGAAGAGTCCTTGGAGAGCAGTAATAAAGAGCTGCAATTGGGCCAGGTAGGCCATGTTTTCTTTCTGAAGATCTTACAGGTCCAACACTGAGGCAGCAGGCTTCTCGGAGAGAGGGTAGATCTTTCCCACAGAGGAAATCTTGCCACATTTAAATAGCATTGCATAGTTAACAGAGCTTTTTCTTCTATTTTAACATAGTCATCGTAACAGTGAGCCTCTGAGGCAGGTGACAGAGCATGGCTCAACACACAGACTTCAGAGCCAGACTGTAGGATTGAAGCCCATCTCCAGAATCTTAGGCAGACACCTTGACCATGCTGAGACTCAGATGTTATGGGTATAAAATAGGGACAGTAATGGTGTTTTTCTTTTGCATGTGCATACGGATGCAAGGACATAAAGTGAATGGCATGGTCCCATGCCCAATCAGGAGCACCCGTTACTGTCAGGAGGGCAGGTCATTTTGTCCACTTGACAAGTCAGGAACTAAGGTCCTAAGAGCTGACGGTTTATCCCAGGTTCTCATGATCCATGATGCTGAGGAAGGGAGAAACAAACAGAAAGAAAAAAATAAAAATATAAAAAATCCCCAGTCTCTGGTAGATAACTGGGCTTAATATTTCCCATCATATTGCTGCATCATATTTCATTCAAAAAATATCTGAAGACATAAAATTTCCAGATGCTATATGAGGTACTAATATATATATAGTTATTATACCAGGTATTGACATAAAGATGTGGTTTCCATATTATTCTTGAATGGCAACATATTTTTAATAATGCATTATTGAAAGACCAATCAAGCTCTGCTTACTGCTAACAGTTAATTAATTAATTATTTCCATGAGTGAGAGAGACAGAGAGAGAAAGAGATAGGCAACACCAGCAGGGTTTTCATGCCACCATCTACACCTAGCTTCAACCAGCTCCAGATCATATACTAGGTATCTATAGGAAGATCTCCAGACACAAACCTGGACCCTTCCCACATGGATCAGCCTCAACAGAGTATTGTGTTACTGCTTCTCCATGACTGTACTCCCGTGACTCAACACTTTTTATGAAGGACAAGGACAATTTTAAAATCATTTCTACTTTTCTCTTTAATATCACATAATATGCTTTTCTAAACATGTAAAGCCACCTCTCAAAGGGAAACTTAAAAAAAAATTATTTCCCTTCATTCTTTTTTTATAAAAATCCGCATCCACATTTTCAAATGCATGTCATCTTTCCTCCCCTACTTGTGATAGAAATTACTAATTTATGAAAGTTAGAATAATCTCAGAAATATTTTCAATAAGACATGACAGTAAAGAATAGTGTATTTTGATCATTACAATATAATTTTATTATAGTTAATTACTATTATAAAATAATTATTGCATACATTACATTTTAATAATGTAATACTATACAGTAATGAGGACACAAACTAAACTTATAGTGTAGATGAATTTTATAAACATAATATTGAACAAAAGAGGCCACAGAGTAGTGTGGCACAAAATTTTATTTATTTATTTATTTATTTATTTATTTATTTATTTGAGAGGTTTTTGCTATAGGGTATGTGCGCCCACCAGAAAGACAGAGACAGAGAGACAGAAAGTGAGAAATCATCCTCCCAGGGGATGGCCACACCGCAATCTCTTCTCCATTCTCCTCTCAGGATCTTGGGCATGCACGCACACGCGCCTGGCATGAATTTTAAGCCACCGGGTTTGGGACTCGAACTGTGGTCAACTACACGGGAGTCCAGCGACATAGCCATTAGGCTAACTGCTAGTCCTGACATAAAATTTTATCAATATGAAGTTTAGAAGAACTAGTTAATCTAACCTATGGTGTTAGCGTTAGGATAGAACCTTTGGGAGATTCTGACTGAGAGTAATATCAAGGTTTGCTGAGAACTGATGTTTTAGGTGCTAGTGTTCTCAGTGCTAGTCACATGGGTGGGCTCACTTTATAAAAAACTGGGTGGTAACAAATATGTAAACTATAACATGTACATACTATAAGAAATAGAGTACTTAAGAAAATTAAAAGCTCTTAGCCATCTTTGAAATCCCACTAATTCTGGATATTTTTCCCCACATGAATGTCTGTGCTGTCCTCATGAAACCTTGCTATAATCAATTGCCAGAAAGCTTAGAAAGTAAACCTATACTGGGCCAGCAGGTGGCATGGTGGTTAGGGTGCTGGATTACCTCATGACCAACCACAGTTTGAGTTCTAGATCTGGTGGCTTGAAAATCATGCCAAGCACATGTGTATACATGCCCAAAGTCCCAGGAGGAGAATGGAGGAGTAAGTATTGCGGTGTGGCCATCCCCTCTGGGGTGATTCCTCACTTTCCCTTTCTTGCCATAGGGTACATATTCTCACCGAAGGGGAGAGAGACAGAGAGAGTTAAAGTGAGAAATCACCCCTTAGGGTGGATGGTCATGCCACAGTCCCTTCTCCTCCACTCTCCTCTAGGAATCTTGGGCATGTACACAAAGGCAACTAGTGTAGTTTTCAAGCTACCAGGTCTGGGACTTGAACTGCAATCAGCCATGTAGGAATCTAGCTTCTTAAACCACCACACCATATCCTGGCCCCACTTCCTCTCTCTTTGTCTCTCTCTGACAAGCATATGTGCTCTATGGATAGAAAACAAAACAAAAAATCAAAACAAAACCCTTATATTTCCTGTTAAATAAATCCATGTTCCCAATAAAATTAGCTTCTTTTTCTTTTAAATGAGCTCTCTTCCTACTTTTTTTTTGCTTGATTTTATCTTTATTTCATAATTTCATTAAAATTCTTTCTTAGAATAAGTTAAGTAAAATTTTGGAATAAAATACTTTCATAATGACTAACACTATGAGTTTTTAAGTTCAGGCATTTATTAAAATACTTTCATAGGTTGTAAAAAGAACAAACCAAGAAATAAAAAAATTTAGAATTCAGGTACATTTTTCTGGTGCCTTTTATTTGTATTGCTTATATCATTTGTTTTGTCTCAAACCCTTTCACTACTGAGTCATCTAACATGGTTGCTGTTTTCTGTTG
>NW_006159660.1:1656432-1660352 GCF_000334495.1 Tupaia belangeri chinensis | reverse complement strand
GGGTATAAAATAGGGACAGTAATGGTGTTTTTCTTTTGCATGTGCATACGGATGCAAGGACATAAAGTGAATGGCATGGTCCCATGCCCAATCAGGAGCACCCGTTACTGTCAGGAGGGCAGGTCATTTTGTCCACTTGACAAGTCAGGAACTAAGGTCCTAAGAGCTGACGGTTTATCCCAGGTTCTCATGATCCATGATGCTGAGGAAGGGAGAAACAAACAGAAAGAAAAAAATAAAAATATAAAAAATCCCCAGTCTCTGGTAGATAACTGGGCTTAATATTTCCCATCATATTGCTGCATCATATTTCATTCAAAAAATATCTGAAGACATAAAATTTCCAGATGCTATATGAGGTACTAATATATATATAGTTATTATACCAGGTATTGACATAAAGATGTGGTTTCCATATTATTCTTGAATGGCAACATATTTTTAATAATGCATTATTGAAAGACCAATCAAGCTCTGCTTACTGCTAACAGTTAATTAATTAATTATTTCCATGAGTGAGAGAGACAGAGAGAGAAAGAGATAGGCAACACCAGCAGGGTTTTCATGCCACCATCTACACCTAGCTTCAACCAGCTCCAGATCATATACTAGGTATCTATAGGAAGATCTCCAGACACAAACCTGGACCCTTCCCACATGGATCAGCCTCAACAGAGTATTGTGTTACTGCTTCTCCATGACTGTACTCCCGTGACTCAACACTTTTTATGAAGGACAAGGACAATTTTAAAATCATTTCTACTTTTCTCTTTAATATCACATAATATGCTTTTCTAAACATGTAAAGCCACCTCTCAAAGGGAAACTTAAAAAAAAATTATTTCCCTTCATTCTTTTTTTATAAAAATCCGCATCCACATTTTCAAATGCATGTCATCTTTCCTCCCCTACTTGTGATAGAAATTACTAATTTATGAAAGTTAGAATAATCTCAGAAATATTTTCAATAAGACATGACAGTAAAGAATAGTGTATTTTGATCATTACAATATAATTTTATTATAGTTAATTACTATTATAAAATAATTATTGCATACATTACATTTTAATAATGTAATACTATACAGTAATGAGGACACAAACTAAACTTATAGTGTAGATGAATTTTATAAACATAATATTGAACAAAAGAGGCCACAGAGTAGTGTGGCACAAAATTTTATTTATTTATTTATTTATTTATTTATTTATTTATTTGAGAGGTTTTTGCTATAGGGTATGTGCGCCCACCAGAAAGACAGAGACAGAGAGACAGAAAGTGAGAAATCATCCTCCCAGGGGATGGCCACACCGCAATCTCTTCTCCATTCTCCTCTCAGGATCTTGGGCATGCACGCACACGCGCCTGGCATGAATTTTAAGCCACCGGGTTTGGGACTCGAACTGTGGTCAACTACACGGGAGTCCAGCGACATAGCCATTAGGCTAACTGCTAGTCCTGACATAAAATTTTATCAATATGAAGTTTAGAAGAACTAGTTAATCTAACCTATGGTGTTAGCGTTAGGATAGAACCTTTGGGAGATTCTGACTGAGAGTAATATCAAGGTTTGCTGAGAACTGATGTTTTAGGTGCTAGTGTTCTCAGTGCTAGTCACATGGGTGGGCTCACTTTATAAAAAACTGGGTGGTAACAAATATGTAAACTATAACATGTACATACTATAAGAAATAGAGTACTTAAGAAAATTAAAAGCTCTTAGCCATCTTTGAAATCCCACTAATTCTGGATATTTTTCCCCACATGAATGTCTGTGCTGTCCTCATGAAACCTTGCTATAATCAATTGCCAGAAAGCTTAGAAAGTAAACCTATACTGGGCCAGCAGGTGGCATGGTGGTTAGGGTGCTGGATTACCTCATGACCAACCACAGTTTGAGTTCTAGATCTGGTGGCTTGAAAATCATGCCAAGCACATGTGTATACATGCCCAAAGTCCCAGGAGGAGAATGGAGGAGTAAGTATTGCGGTGTGGCCATCCCCTCTGGGGTGATTCCTCACTTTCCCTTTCTTGCCATAGGGTACATATTCTCACCGAAGGGGAGAGAGACAGAGAGAGTTAAAGTGAGAAATCACCCCTTAGGGTGGATGGTCATGCCACAGTCCCTTCTCCTCCACTCTCCTCTAGGAATCTTGGGCATGTACACAAAGGCAACTAGTGTAGTTTTCAAGCTACCAGGTCTGGGACTTGAACTGCAATCAGCCATGTAGGAATCTAGCTTCTTAAACCACCACACCATATCCTGGCCCCACTTCCTCTCTCTTTGTCTCTCTCTGACAAGCATATGTGCTCTATGGATAGAAAACAAAACAAAAAATCAAAACAAAACCCTTATATTTCCTGTTAAATAAATCCATGTTCCCAATAAAATTAGCTTCTTTTTCTTTTAAATGAGCTCTCTTCCTACTTTTTTTTTGCTTGATTTTATCTTTATTTCATAATTTCATTAAAATTCTTTCTTAGAATAAGTTAAGTAAAATTTTGGAATAAAATACTTTCATAATGACTAACACTATGAGTTTTTAAGTTCAGGCATTTATTAAAATACTTTCATAGGTTGTAAAAAGAACAAACCAAGAAATAAAAAAATTTAGAATTCAGGTACATTTTTCTGGTGCCTTTTATTTGTATTGCTTATATCCTTTGTTTTGTCTCAAACCCTTTCACTACTGAGAGTCATCTAAAATGTTTGCTGTTTTCTGTTGATCATTATTGTTTGGATGATAAATATACACTGTGTATTGTAGCATTTATTTGGTAACTTCTCAAACATTTTTTCTTGAATAATATTTTTGTATATAAAACTGTCAATTCAACACAATAGCTTTGTAGACATAAAATTAAAAAAGTAAAAGAGAGTATACCTGAGATATTTAATTCAATTTTGGAAACTTAATTCTCGTTGCTAATGGTTGATTTAAAGAAGGATATGTGATCCCATTCCTAAGTAGCATGAGGGGAGGGACTACTAGGGCCTAACAAAAGGTGTCTGTCTTTGTTTATTTATTTATTTTAGTTTTGCTCTAAAGTGTGTGTACTTACTGGAGACAGAAAGAGAGAGAGAGAGGGAGAGTGAGAGTGAGAGAGAGAAAGAGAAAGAGAGCAGAAAAATCATCCTTTAGCAGGATGGCCATGCCACAGTCCCTTTTCTGTTCTCCTCTTGGGATATTGGGCATGCATACACATGTGCCTGGCATGGTTTCCAAGCCCCTGGATCTGAGACTGAAACTGCTGAGTACACCATGTGGGATCCAACTGCCTTAACCACTATGCAACTAGCTGGCCTGTAGTAGATGTCTTTGTATTAAGGAAAAGACACTGGGAAAGGTAGAGGTTTGTTGCCTCTACTGTATGTGGGCAGCAGCAGTCACCATGAGATCAGTCAATGAAAGACAAAACTCATAGGCTTTATCTTTCTTAACTATGGCAAATAAACTTGAGACTAGTCGTGTTTTAGTTTACTCAATCTGATGCAAACCAGGGTTTTACAGAATTGGACTGGTCAGCCATTGTAAAAGAAGAGAAAGATTAAACAACCTAGGTCCCTGTTGATGTCATTGATTTATAGAAATTACTTCACCTAGAGCTAATTTATCACTATGCTTCTACAAATAGATGAAATAACAAATGCATTTAAAACCATTTTTTCCATAGGAATAATGTATGAAAAAAATCAGAACATCCTAGCTAATAACAAGGGGCAAGTTCTAGTTTCTTTTAGACTTCCTTATTACGCAGTATGGGTTCCCAAACATGACAGATTCCTGACAAGTATTTGCCGATTTACAGTTTGGACTCCTAGATCTTAACTTATGTATTTCTCAGTGTGTGTTTTTTTGTTTGTTTGTTTTTTTGTTTTTTTTGTTGTTTTTTTTTTTTTTTTTTTTTTTTTTTTTTT
>NW_006159660.1:1644758-1656222 GCF_000334495.1 Tupaia belangeri chinensis | reverse complement strand
TTCTCAGTGTGTGTTTTTTTGTTTTTTTTTTTTTTTTTTTTTTTTTGTTGTTGTTGTTGTTTTTACTGTTAATCCTGTACCAGGAGAAACATATTACATTTAAATTATTTTTTAAAAAATTATTTCTTCCTAAGGAGAGAGTACCTCTTTGAATCCAGTAGCTTTCTCTTCCCCTTTAAGGATATTGGCCCACCTCTGGTGATACAGGCAATAAGGGCACTGCTATGCAATACAGGAAGCTGTGTGGGAAGGCCTTGAACTCACATCTTGGCTCTATCTACCTGAACACGGTGGGTGCTCCTGTGGGTGCACCCGTAATCCTGGCTAACTGCAAGGTTCTGAGGACCTAAGCTTAGGAAATAAGTAAATAAACATATAAGTAACATGTGCTGCAGAATGTCTAATTATGATTGAATTTTTTTATATTATTCATTATTTTAATTTTTAAAATACTTTTGAGTATTCAATATTGTTTATAGTGACCTTTAGTTATTTTTACAATCAGAAAAATGAGCACCTTTAAAAATAAAGAAAACTAGGGACCAGCAGTTAGCGTAATGGCTATGTTGCTGGATTCTCATGTAGTCGACCGTGGTTCAAGTCCTGGACCCGGTGGCTTAAACGTATGCTGGGTGCGTGAGCGTCCATGCCCAAGATCCCGAGAGGAGAATGGAGGAGAAGGGATGACAGCGTGGCCATCCCCCCGGGGGATGATTTCTTGTTTTCTATCTCTCTGTCTCTCTCTGTCTGGCGAGTGCACATGCCCTATAACAAAAATCTCTCAAAAAAAAAAAAGAAAGAAAAAACTACTATAAATATTTAAATAATGCAAAATATAGCAGTACATTAATTCATGCTTCTTTTGAATTTTCATCTCTGCCTTTCACACTTCCAGCCAGTGCTGCAGGGAGAAAGATCAGGTATGGGGATGAGGATTAAACAGAGGGCCTGAAAGATTGTGCCACAGCCACAGTATGGATCATTGCAGGATAAAAGGCAGGAAAAGGGCAGAATCTGTGGACTCAGAGGCAGGTACCTGCACTGGATGTTTGGGACAGTGCCTTCTATCTGATTATTATTATTATTATTATTATTATTTTTTTTTTTTTTGGAGAGGTTTTTGCTATAGGGCGTGTGCGCTTGCCAGACAGACAGAGTGAGATAGAGAGATAGAAAGTGAGAAATCACCCCCCAGGGGGGATGGCCATGTCGCAATCCCTTCTTCTCCATTCTCCTCTCAGGATCTTGGGCATGCACACACACATGCCCGGCGTGAGTTTAAGCCACTGGGTCTGGGACTCGAACTGCGGTCGACTACATGGGAGTCCAGCGACATAGCCATTATGCTAACTGCTGGTCCCATCTGATGATTTTTTTTTAAAGGCTAAACTTTGAAGATCATGGATTTTGTTTTATTTGGGGAATAATATTCCCAAATTACCCCCAGATAATCCAAAGGCTACAGCCAAGTAACTCGAGTGCAGAAGTTAACAAGGTGTGACTAAACAAGCTCTTCTACAAAGGCCCAGAGGCTCAGGTTTACACAATCAGTTTTCAAATATAGTTGGCAACTCAGGCAAATGATAGTCTAGACCCTGTCTTCTTCCTTACCTCTAGTTTAAGATACCCTTGTAGCATCTTTTCAAGGCTACCTCTCCTATAATCTGATTTCCATCTATATAAAAATGTTTAGCCATACAATGTGTGTGATGGTGGGGGCGGTGGAAAAGCTTATTTTAATTGTTAATTAGCTTCTTGACAACAATGGCAGTAACTAAGGTTCATCCTTCTGATTATAAAGACTATTATTCTACAAAACAAAGTAGAATTGGACAAATGTAAATATTTACAAGTTTATTTTATCATGTACAAACAAATGTTAAGTCTAGATTACAAGCTGTTTTATATATGTATACATAATTTGTATCTCTAAGAGTATGCATTTGTAGCATTTCTTCCTTGTCTTTAGCCATATTTTCCTGAACTTAGTAGGAACAATTTTATAAAATGTATTATACAATATATCAGCAACTAATGAAGAGGAAATAATGATGACTATGCACTGTAAAATGTATTAGAACACTAATTAGACTGTAGCAGAAATGCTTACTGATGTCTTTTAAACACCTGCTTGATAATTTCTAAGCCTGAGTGTTACTTCATTTAACAATACACACTTAATTAGGAGACAGAGTTAAGATTAAATAATAAACCCAGGACAGCCCAGCATGCTCTATGCTTTTAACTTTCTAGCTCATCCACAAAATTTAAGAAATGATAATTTCATTTACAGGGGAGGCAATAGAATAGATTTATCTCTTCTCCCAAGGCAGTTTCTAATCGTTATGAACTTTATTTCATCAAATGCCAGAGCAGATTTAGGGATGAGGGTGGGTGTCGGGATATTTGAACGATGTAAGATGGAACTGGAAGAAGGCTGATTATTTTCAGGTGTGATTTCTCCAGAGGCTTAGTAATTGTAATTATTTCAGCTCATACCTCTGTACATAACAAATTTTCTTTAGGGTTTCCATCTTCGTGTGCTGCAATGGTTACTTGCCACCATAGTTGTACACACGCTATTTTTTCCTGCTTTCTCACACATGAATTCACCAGGAGCATCGCTAGCAATAACCATGGCAATATCCAGTTGGTCAGAGTTAATAAGTGATCTCCTACTACCCAAAGAGTATCTTATGGACCAACATTATTTACTTTACTTTGAAAGTTGTAAGAAGCACAGTTTCTGTCTCTACATCAGATCTACGGAATCAGAATCTGAATTTCCATAAACTCCTCAGATGATTTGCATGGCCTTTAATTTTGGGGACACTGGCTTAGAGCACTGTTATGATGGCCTGCTCAGTCTAAGCTTTCGATTTCCTAAAAGGATCCTAGATTAGTAGAACAAATACCCCTCTGTCCTTCAGCTAACCTCAGAGGGCTTCTGCTTCCAGCAACCAGGACTCCACATAGCCCCACTTCATCTACTCAACCACTTTCATTTTGTGAAATACAATATACTTTTAAATTTAATTACCAAACAAATTTCTTCCCTGAGATAACAAATACATAAATATGGAGAAATATTCACATTGAGGGGTATGGAATTGAGTTATTTGTTGACGTTTAAAGAGTGATTCATCCATCTTTGAACACAGAGAAACTACCCATGTTCAACAGCTGAATTTATTTACAGGCAAAACCTGTCACCAACTATAAAAAATGATTTTAAGAATAATATTATACTGATAAATTGTAAGAAAAAAAGGATGGATAAAGAACCTGTAGAGTGAAACTTAAATGATATATTAAAATAGAGGGGCAAGCCTACAGTGCCTAGAGATGTACATCTGAGTGATAATAGTAATCATTGTTAAATGGTTTTTAAGATAGAATAATGGTTACTTATGGAGAAGTAAGGGGCTATGATGGAGAAGGGCTTGATAGTAGTTGTAAATGATTGATGTAAAATAATTTTTAAGTAAATTTTTTTGTAATTTTGTAATATTTTACTTTATTATAGAAATATGTGAATAAGAACAATAACAAAGTTTTATAGGAGAGTTCAGTCCTACCCAAGAGCTGAAATATTTCTTTTCCACACAGGCTCTTTGCAAATGCATCTAGGGCATTTGCTCTACTGGGACAATATTAAAGTCAAAAAGAAAAATGTCTCTTAAAAAAAAAAGGGCAAAATGAATACTGAGTTTGTGGAACCAGCAGTTGGTGTAATGGCTATGTTGCTGGACTCCCAGGTAGTCGAGTGTGGTTCAAGTCCCGGACCTGGTGGCTTAAACTCATGCCAGGCACATGTGCATGCGTGTCTAAGATCCCAAGAGAAAAATGGAGGAGAGGGGATTGAGGCGTGGTCATCCCCCTGGGGGGTGATTTCTTGTTTTCTGTCTCTCCATCTCTGTCTGACTGGTGAGTGTACATACCCAATAGCAAAAACCTCTCCCACAGGGGGAAAATAATACTGACCTTGTTTTCAGGATTTATCATTCTGGATTCATCTTTTATTTATTCATTTTTCAGCAGATCTATTTTATTTCAGGGCAACAGTAATTGGTCTAGTACCTAAACATGGGTGATCTGGAATCCAATGCCCAGGTGCTACATGACCTGAAAGTCCTCATCTGTGAAGTGGGAATAACTGTAGCATCAATCGTGGAGCTTTTATAAGGATGCCAGTATAAATACTTATTCTGCCTTGTTTATGAGCTTAGTACCTGTTAGTTACTAAATGTGTGTGTGTGTGTGGGGAAATGCTGTGTTTTTACATACTAATGATTTAGACTGAGTCTTGACTCATTTTAAAGTAGGGTAACTAGTTTCTCTTGACTTCAAAAATAATATAAATGTTTATGTAGAAAAAGCAAACATAAGGCCATCCTATAGTCTTGTCATTAAGAGTTTAATGCCACGTGGTCAACTGTGATTTAAGTCCTGGACACAGCCACTTGAAAAACACAACAGTACGTGTGTGTGTGTGTGTGTGCCCAAAATTCCAAAAGGAGGAAGAAATGAAGGATAAGGGATTGTGGCAGGTGCTTTCTCACTTTCCTTCTTTCTATGTCTCTTTGTCTCTCTCTGGTGAGTGCATGTGCCCTCCAACAGATTAAGAATAAAAAGGAAACTTAAATTGTTTTCTATTGTTGTCCTTAACACCCAGGACATAAATAATTATCAAATCCTAGGTTATTGTCTTAGAATAATATCCTCTAGGTTAAAGTGCAGGGTCAAAATATTTGCACATTAGCCTTTTGATATATTCTGTATACTTGCATCATGTCCAAGATTAGCTTGTAAAGCTAAAGAAACTATTTTAAGAGAGATTTTTGCTATAGGGTGCATGTGCTCATCAGAGAGAAAGAGACAGAGAGGCAGAAAGAGAGAAATCACCACTGCCATATGCTGTTCTCTAAAGAAAATATTTTTATCAAAATTATCTTTAAATCTTGAGAAATATTCGATCTAGTTGATGTGTATTTGGGAGTTCCCTGTATTATTTTCTTTGTATTTCTTTATATTTGGAAACTTTCATTAAAAATATTGGATTGGTACCAGCAGTTAGCATAATGGCCACATTGCTGAACTCCCATGTAGTCGACCGCGGTTCAAGTCTGGACCCAGTGGCTTAAACTCACGCCGGTGCATGTGCTTATGTGCTCAAGATCCTAAGAGGACACTGGAGGAGAAGGGATTGCGGTGTAGCCAGGGGGTGATTTCTCGCTTTCTGTCTCTCTGTCGAGCACACGCACCCTGTAGCAAAAATCTCTCCAAAAAAAAAAAGTATTGGATCATCGGGAAAGTCATGACACATGAAAAAAATACATGACTTTTCAGATGACCCAACAGATGTTAACTTTTATTTTAATATGTATTTTTCTTTCTATTTTTTTTTTTAGAGACATTTTTGCTGTAGGGTATCTGGGTTCACTGGAGAGACGGTTACAGAAAGTGAGAAATCACCACTCCCCAGGAGGGATGGCCATTCTGCAATCATTTCTCCTCCATTCTCCTCTCAGTATTTTGGGCACACATGCACATGCACCTGCTGTGAATTTTGAGCTGCCAGTTCCAGGACTTGAACAGCGGTTGACTATGTGTGAGTCCAGCAATGTAACCATTATACCATCTGCTAGTCCTTGTATTTTTTTATGTGCTTTCTTTCCTTGTCTTAGAAAAACTCTCCCTTTCCATTGTCTTCTTATCATTTTATGATTCAAAATTACATATAATATTTAAATTAGTTCATACCTTATGACTTAGTATTATACTGTAATTCATTTGGTACTTAGATATATTTTATAAAGTAGGTGTCTAATTTCATTTTTCCACTTAAAAAATAAAATATTATTTACTTTTAAAATAATTCCATCTGTCCTGATAGATTTGAATTGCCTTCTTTTTTTTTTTTTTTTTTTGAGAGATTTTCACTGTAGGGCGCGTGCGCTCGCCAGACAGACAGAGAGAGACATAGAGACAGAAAGCGAGAAATCATCCCCCAGGGGGGATGGTCATGCCGCAATCCCTTCTCCTCCATTCTCCTCTCGGGATCTTGGGCACGCACGCACACGCGCCCGGCGTGAGTTTTAAGCCACCGGGTCCGGGACACGAACTGCGGTCGACTACGTGGGAGTCCAGCCACATAGCCATTACGCTAACTGCTGGTTCCCTGAATTGCCTTCTTCATGTTCTAGTAATAACAAACAAGCTGCTTTGTGCATATGAGATCTCCATTATAGTTAAACATTCAAAAGTTGCTGGGAGTTAGCTTTTAGTCTCTATCACTGGAAAATTATTCATTTCTCAGAAACAGATGTTATATGAGAAAATAAAATAAGGCCTCTAAGATTTCCATTTTTTTGGAGAAGGGAAGAAAAGAGAATAGATATAAACGGTTGTGTAGGCAATGCTGTTCTTCTCTTGCACCTAAAACTTAAGTTTATGACACTACTTTGTAGTCAAAATTATGGTGTCCATGATCTTAAAATAATCTGGACATTCCAATGTGAATGGAAAAACTTTTCATTTTACTCTGATGCTAAAGTTTAAGCCTAAAAACAGCCTTAGAAAAGTTTACATTTAATTTTAATGAAGATTAACTGTATGGTGTTTGGAACCAACTTTGAGAAGAGATATTGATGACTGGATATCAGGTATATGCTGAAAATGGAGACATTAAAGAGAAAGTATAAAAAAAAAAATCAAGGCTTTCTAGCACTCGTTTTGCTATACTTCCCCTTTTTAGAAAGGTAATCTTATCCCAAGTACAGTCTAGCAGTCTTTCTTTGTAAGACCGTCAAGGTAGTCTGTAAAGAGAAAGCAAGGGGATTCCCTAGGTTACACATTTCATTTGTCCCCTTCTGATAAAAGCCCCAAAATTGTAAGTTGATGAGAAAGAGGAACTAAACAAGAAGAGTTATGTACAGAAGAGATAGCAATGTACCACAAATACACAAAAACTGCTGTGCTCTGCAGGGAACAACCCAAAGTACAAAGAAGGAAAAATAAAATTACATGCATTGTTCTTAGAATCAGAGTTGTCAAAGCTTACAACTTCAAGGAGGACAGGGATAACACTTAGATGACTTGAGTGACTGGTTGTTTGTATCCATTGGATACAACAGTTCAGTGATAAGAGAGCATCATAACCTTGATGTGAATCTAGGGGCAGAAGATAATGCTTCCCAGGGACACAATAATCTGGACTGATATAAGATGAATTTATTACTTCTTTACCATACAAGTATGAGTTTAAACACTTTAATGTGATAAACTCAATATTGTATTGAGAGCAATACATCACAGCATTTATTCTTCAGCAGGAGTATTCAAAGGAATATATTTTCTTTACAAAGAAACCAAAGTGATTTTTCTTTACAGTTATTTTTGTCCTCTTAAACTGGTGGTCCTGAGCATTTTCTAATCCAAAATATGTTCTCTCATAAGAAAATTAGTCCTCTTGCCTGCTCTCCTCCCAAATAATTGTTATTACTTCAAATGAAGAGACTACTTGCAAATAAAATATTATGTTTTCTAACTTATATTGGTCTTGATCTGGAAATTGGCTCCTCTTCAGGGTTTAATATCATGCTAAATTTTCACATGGCCAAAAGCCAAAAACAGAAGCATATTTACAGTCACAATCTGAGAACAAAGCTTTGTCTAAATTCTATAATGGAATTTTTATAAAATAACATCTCTGTAATATTACCCATTGTTATGAAATTATATATTCTTTTGCTCTTCAAAATGGTTAGAGTGAATCATATTTCTCCCTTATTGATTTTATCTGCTCTTTTTGTGATGACTGTTTTAGTGTACATATATGTGTTTAATAATTTAATGATGATAATTAGCTGGGTGATCATCCAAATCAACATCTCTAGATCTGTGCTCTCTTTATTTTTTTTTTTAATTGCCAGAGGACATGTACACTCACTAGCGACAAAGATGGAGAGCGAGGAGAGGTAAGTGGGAGGAGAAGAAAGCACTTCCCAACAGGGAATAGCCACTCCAAAGTCGCTTTTCTTTCATCTCTTCGTTCTGTTGGGATCCAACTTGCACATGTGCCCAGCATGTATTTCAAGCTGCTAGAGTTGGGATTCGAAGTGCAGTCAGCTATGTGGAATCCAGGTCCCTTACCTAGTAGGATACGGGACCAGCCCTCTTAATTTTAACACATGTCTTATAGTATCTGCCTAATATTTCTGCAACATCACACATTTAGCTAAAATCTAGCATGCTTAATACCAGTCTTGCAACCTGCATCTCCATTCCACAAACAAATTCCTTCATTTATTGGTTTCCCTTCCTTAGTCAGCGATGTTGAACAATATTTAGCGGTACAACTGGAACTCATGTTAACTGAATCAACATCATCTAGTTAAAAACAAGGCTCAAAATCCTTTGTCTTAGTCCATTCGGGCTGCAATAACAAAATATCATAGACTGAGTAGCTTATAAATGACAGATTTATTCTTAAGCATTTTCTTTTGTGGATATTGTAAATAGAATTGCTTCCTTCATTTCTGTCTCAGTCTGTTTATTGTCAGTGTATGAAATGCTACACATATTTATATTTGATTTTGTATCCTGTGACTTTACTGAATTTATCAGTAAGATAAAAGTTTTTAGTGGATCATTTAGGTTTTTCTATATAATTATGTCATTCATGAATAGGAACAATTTCACTTGTTTCTAATTAAAATACTTTTTATTTGATTTTCTTATTGCATTGACTAGGACTTCAGTACTGTGTTTATATAGGAATGGTGATGGTGGCTTTGTAAAATTATTTTGAGAGGGTTCCCTCCATTTGGATTTTGTGAAATAATTTGAGGAGACTATGCTAATTCTTCTTTAAACATTTATAAAATTCAGCAGAAAAGTCATCTGGACCTTGACTTCTTTTGGGGGGGTATGGAGTTGAGGAGATATTTATTATTGATTCGATCTCATTACTTGTTATTGGTTTATTCAGGATTTCTATTTCTTTCTGGTTTAGTCTTAGTATATTGTATGGGTCCATCAACTTGTCCATCTTGTCTGGGTTTTCTAGCTTGTTGGCATATAGTTGTTCAAATTATTCCCTAATGATCTTTTATATTTCTACAGCATCTATTGTTATGTCTCCTTTTTTGCTTCTGATTTTTATTTACCTGGTTGTTCTGTTTTTCTTGATTAGTCTAATGCTTTGTTGATTTTGTTTATCTTCTCAAAAAGACAGCTGTTCATTTTATTGATTTGCTTATACTGCTCTTTTGTTCTCTATTTTGTTTATTCTAGCTTTGATCTTTTAAATTTCTTCTTTTACTTCTTGTTTTTCCAATTCTGCCAGATGTATTGTTAGGTTATTTGTCATATCCAATTTTTTTTCTTGTAAATACTAATTGATATAAACTTCCTTCTCAGTATAGCTTTCATTGTATCTCAAAGATTTAAGTTATATTTTTGTTATCATTTACTTCAATACATTTTAAAATTATTCCATGAAATATTCTTTCTTTTTCTAATGGAGATCATTTCATATTTTTTATTTCCCTGTGTTTATAATAGGCATCCAGTGGAATACTCATTTTTCCCATAAAGCTGGATTCCCTCACACCAAGGACAACTACCACCTTTTGGAGTGATTGCTCAAATTCTTGGACCCTATATATAGAGCATGATGATCCTCTTCCAGGTGAGGCAGTTCACTGGAAAATTAGCTGAAATTAAGTAGTATGTTCTGTCTTGAATGGATTGCACATGAGAGGCATATGGATTTTGCTAGAGGAGTTGTGACCTAGGGTGGCTAGTTGTTTAGTTTTCTGTTTGTTTGCACTTCCTGGAAAAGGAAGAAATTGTTTGCCTAGTGTCTGAGTCTCTCCTGCAGGCAGTTAGTTGCAGGAGAGAAAGAGCAAGGGCTGTCCTTGGTGTCTCTGTATCAGTCTTCACAGCACTAGATGGTGCCAGCATGTGCTTAGGGGTTCTCTGGGTGGATCTCCATGATACTAGGGTAACAGTGGGTACACAGGGAAGAGGCTCTGAGCAGCCCTCTGTGCCACACCCAGTCTCTTCCTTTCTGAGGAGGAGAGATCCCTAGTATCCTCCTCTCTATCAGCCATTCTTACTCTCCCCTCTTCTCACACAATTCATGGAGGTCCTGAGAAGGTGCATTGTAGATGGCAAGAGAGGAAATAGGAAGCCAGTTCTGGAATTTTATCATTGGAGTTTGGAGAATGCCAGTGCAGACCTGCCTGTCATTCAGAGGGGAATGTCTGATTTCATCCATATGTTCTGCAGGGGAGGGGAGGGTGTGCTGACATGCCAAGTTCTGTTCTTCAGGCAGTCCTCCCACTCTGCTTTTGACCACAGAGCATACTAGAACCTCTCTTTTGCCCGAGACCAGGCCAACCCCATCTTATCAAGTGGCAGGTTGAAAGACATAAAAAAGTCCCATTGATTAAAGAAAAGAAATGGGAACTGGATGGTAGTGCAACTATAAAATGCAACACTGCAATGTTGACTCACATGGGAAGGCTCCTGGCTTACATCTGGAACCCTCACTTAGTATATCAGGCAAGCATGTGCCCATGATCCAGGACCAGCTGAGGCTGGTAGATCACAGCATTGAGACCCTAGGGGTGCCCTCTCTCTCTTTTGTTCTTCGTGGAATAAATAAATAAATAAAATAAAAAGGAAAAGAACATAAGAATTGGACAAGCTTGTTTATGAACTTTCTACTAATGGCATCTTTCTGCCACGGAGTAATTTCCAGGTGCTGTGAATTCTTGAGATTCTCAAATTACCCTGCCTACTTCATTTGGGTCAGAGATCAGAAAGGCATTTGCAATGCTGGAACTCCACCATTAATGGGAGTGTACCTAGTTCAAGGGTACTTTCTTTAACAAGCAGCGATGCTGATAGCCAGATTCAGATCTAAGGATTTGGGAAGGAGACATCTCAATGATTTAACTAGACAAAAATGTCAATGATATTTTGAAAGTTGTCTCATACATAAACATGTGACATAATAATGAATGCATAAGAATTTATTATCGCCATATGTTTTTATATAATCATTGGCTTTCAAGATGTTTGAAGGCAGCATTATCACAGATATCCAAGGGAATGTCTTAGTCAAATCATTGACAGATTTTTCTCAAGTCCCTGTTGGCTAAGTTCTTCAAGTGTAAATTACTATATTTTAAACTTAATCTCCTTTCCCCATTTGGTCCTTAAAGAAACAATTGGTGCACTTCATGAAAAGCTCCTTACTTTTGAAGCTAGCTATCTAAAAATTTCTGTCACTTACTTTTTCAACTCATTAATCACCTATACTAGGCACTAGGCTAGGTATTTGAGATGAACAAAATGTAGTTGTTGGTCTCGTGACAGAGAAATAGTTACCAGTGGGCACAGAGTAGATCTCTTTTGAATTGGGGAAATATATATATATATATATATATAT
>NW_006159660.1:1641028-1644727 GCF_000334495.1 Tupaia belangeri chinensis | reverse complement strand
GGTTTTTGGCAGATTTAATTTTTAAACAATCACTCTAGTTGGAATAGGGAGAATGCATTGGAGAGGCTAGCATAAGAGACAAACTACTGAAGTTGTTCAGACCAGACATAGACATTAAAATGACAAAGGTAAACATGGAAATCAGGCAGATTTGACATACATTCAGAAGGTAAAATAATTAAGGTAATTTGGTAGTGTAGTGAAAATGAGAGATTATGGTAAAGGGAATTATCAAGGATTTAAATGGTGGTGTCATTTTTTCCAAGTTCAGGAACAGAATAAATTAAGAGTTCATTTTTAGTTTAAGATGCCTATCAGCCACCGGAAGATATCACAGGTATTCAGACTCTCTCTCTGACTCTAAGGTTCAGAACTTGAAGTCATGTTGGTTTTCAATATCTGTTATAGCATAATGGTTAGATTTGGCTTTTAAGTCAAAGGCCTGAGGGTAAGAACAAAGAGACAATCATTCCCTACAGAAAGAAAGACTGAGATTTTGAGCTAGCCCTAGAATTGCTTTTTTTTTTTTTTTTGGAGAGGTTTTTGATATAGGGTGCGTGCGCTCGCCGGACAGAGAGAGACAGAGAGATAGAAAGCGAGAAATCACACCCTGGGGTGATGGCCATGCCGCAATCCCTTCTCCTCCATTCTCCTCTCAGGATCTTGGGCACGCATGCACACGCATCTGGCGTGAGTTTAAGCCACTGGGTCCGGTACTCGAACCACGGTCAACTACATGGGAGTCCAGCGACATAGCCATTACGCTAACTGCTGGTCCCTAGAATTGTTTTTTAAATAAATTGTTTTCTTACTGTCTTTCTTTTTGAGAGAGAAATTTTTGCTATAGGATGTGTGTGTTCTCTGGAGAGACAGAGACACGGAGACAGAAAGTGAGAAATCACCCCCAGGGAGGACAGCCACGACGCCATCTGTTGTCTTCCATTCCTCTCTCAGGATCTTGGGCACACACACACACACATGCGCCCAACTTGAGTTTTAATCCACCAGGTCAGAGACTTGAACTACAGTTGACTGTGGGAGTACAGTGATGTAACCATTATGCCAGTTGCTGGTCCCTAAATTGTTTTCTGTTTCTAATCCATTAGTATCTACATAATAAACTTGATCTCCTGGTTGTTTTGGTCTTTATTTTGAAAGCAAAATAAATAAACATAATGGGTTTCCATTTAGTTCTGCCTAAGTGATGCACTAGCCAGAGATTAGATAAGGAAGCTCAACTCAAAAGAGATCAATAATCAAAACCAACAGCAACTGGGATCAGCAGTTACCATAATGGCTATGTCGCTGGACTCCCATGTAGTCAACCGCGGTTCAAGTCCTGGACCCGGTGGCTTAAACTCACGCCGGGCACATGTGCGCCCAAGCTCACGAGGGAAGAATGGAGGAGAAGGGATTGCGGCATGGCCATTCCCCCCTGGAGGGTGATTTTTCACTTTCTGTCTCTGTCTGTCTGGTCAGTGCACACGTCCTATAGCAAAAACCTCTCCAAAAAAAATAAAAAAAAGAAAAAGAAAACAAACAGCAACTAAATCTTGCCCAGAAAACTACTTTATATAATTTTTTTAACTGTATTTACTTGGTACCCTAGTTAATGATTTCTATACTTTAGCCCTATGAAAATAGTTCTGACAATAACAACAATCAGCTCTGTAAAGTCATAATCAGTTTACTAAGAGGATGTCATCACCACAGTCATAGAGTCCTATCTATGAAATATACTACATTTTAGGTTTATTCTATAGGGTACATGTGTTCACTAGAGAGAGAGAGAGGGAAAATGAGAAATCACCCACCAGAGGGGATGGACATGCCACAATCCTTTCTCTCCACTCTCTTCTTAGGACTTTAGGCATGGATACACAAGTTCCTGGTGTGATTTTCAAGCTTCTGGGCTCAGGACTCTAACCACAGCAGGCCATGTGCGAGTCTAGCACCTTAACCACCATGCCACCAGCTGGCCCCCTTCTTTATTTAAGAATTTGTTAATTTTAGTCATGATAGAAAGCATGTGTATGTGCTCATATAAACATGAGAGGGAGAGAGAGAGTGAGCAACCTCAACAGTGTCTGATCATGCCATGAAACCCCTCTGCAAGCCCTCTACCTCCTCAGGAACTTGCGCATACATGCATGGGTCCAGTGCATTTCAGGCCAACCAGGCTGTAGGTCTGATCCCATAGCCATGGGGCTTCAAGCACTGCAGACCAGTGCATTACAAAACTGTGCTATCTACGCTAGGCCTTAAGCCTACATTTTTAAAAAGTTTATTTACTTATTTCTACTATGAGAGAGAGACAGAGAGAGGAAGAGAAATGGGCATCCCCAATAGGATTCTCAGACTTTGCTCCACCTCAGCCACAGCCAGCGTGGACCATGAACACATATGCTCAGCTTGTATGTACAGTAAGGCCTCAGGATTTGAACCTAGGACCTTCTTATGTAGGTCTAGCATCAAGAGGAATTACTGCTATGCCATCTGCTGGCTTTAAACCAACATTTTTATGACAGTTTGAAGCCTATAATATTATAGGGGTTATCAGTATATTTTTATCATTGACTTTTTTATCTGTACTGAAACGAGAGTAACTGTCTAGGATGGGGAATGCATCATATTGATCTTTGTTTCTCTGGCATATAGAATCCTTCTTGGTAATTGGTAGGCAATCAATGAAGAAAAGAACTAATAAAGTGAATTAATTAATTAAAGTCAGAATTCATGTTAAAAATAAAGCACAACATCCAGTGTATATAGGAGCTTATAATTAGTTATTAACCATGACTTGACATTTTGATAGAGGATTCTTCAGATCAGACTCCCATTGAGTTTAGGAAAAGGAAATCAGTTATGGAAACACAATCATTCTGTTCTTGAACTCTCCGGTGATTTTTCAGTGTAAACAAAAAGATTTTAGGGACTTGCAGTTAGTGTAATGGCTCTATGTAGCTGGACTCCCACGTAGTCAACTGCAGTTTGAGTCTTGGACCTGGTGGCTTAAACTCACACTGGGTGTGCATGCGTGCGTGCTTAAGATCCCAAGAGGAGAATGGAGGAGAAGAGATTGCGGCATGGCCTTCCGCCCTCCCCCCGGTGGTGGTGGTGGTGGTGACTTCTCACTTTTTATCTCTCTGCCTCTCTCTTTCTGGCGAGCACATGCACTCTAGAGCAAAAACCTCTCAAAAAAAAAAAAAGGGGGGGGGGGACCAACGACCAGCAGTTAGCATAATGGTTATGTCGCTGGACTCCCACGTAGTCGACCACGGTCAAGTCCTGGACCCGGTGGCTTAAACTCACACCAGGTGCTGTGTGTGCGTGACCAAGATCCCAAGAGGAGAATGGAGGAGAAGGGATTGAGGCATGGCTAACCCCTCTGGGGGGTGATTTCTCACTTTTTATCTCTCTGTCTCTCTCTGTCTGGCGAGTGCACGTGCCCGATAGCAAAAACCTCTCCAAAAAAAAAAAATAAATAAATAAGTAATAGGCATTAAGTGACCAAAATATTAACTAAATAGCAATAGAATGTGAAGTTAGCAAACAAAAGTAGAAATATAATGGCAATGAAGAAAGGAAGACTTAAGTGTAAGAAGTCAGGGGAGGCAGGAAATTTTAGCAAACAGCTAAAAGATCCAGATTTCTTAATCATAGAATAAATTGAAGACATATTTTTCCAACCAGAAAAGT
>NW_006159660.1:1627283-1641001 GCF_000334495.1 Tupaia belangeri chinensis | reverse complement strand
TATTTATTTATTTATTTATTTATTTAGACCCAAGAAGGACAGAGTGAGTAAGCAAGAGAGAGAGGGAGAGAGAGAGAAAGCAAAGAGCCAGGTCTGGGACTCAAACCATGGTTGGCCATGTGAGAGTCCAGTGCCCTCAACCACCATGCCACCTGCCAGCCCCTTAAATCAGATTTTTAAGGCAAGAGGCTACATTTGGTAAAACAATATCAGATCACATAGACAAGATTCAGAGATCATTTAAAGACTTACAGACCATGATAAGGAAGTTGAGCTTTATGCCTAGTAAAATTGGAAGCAATTTAAAGTTTTAAATAGAATAATGGTATGGCACGATTTAATTGCCCCCCCCCAAAAAAAAACCAAAAAACCCTACTGACCACTCTGTAATCAATGGATCACAATGGGGCAGTCAGTTAGGAGGCTAGTGTGATAGTCCCAGTGAGAATCTATGTAGGCTGGGCTACAGTGAAGGGAATGTGATAAAGAGGAATTAAAACATTCCTAAAATTTGGGAAGTAGACTCAGTATTGTAGTAATGAATTCGATGGGGGTAGGGTAAGGAATGTGAAGTGTGAAAGAATTATTGCTTAATTGTGGTTGTTTTTATTTGAACATCCAAAATAAAACTCACAAGCCACTCATTTAGAGCATTCAAAAAATTTCAGCATGATAACCCATAAAGAGTTCTTCTTTAAATGTATATTTGGTCTTTTGTAAATGCCAAAAATGATAAACATTCTCTTCTCTTTACATAGATTATATACCAATGTCCAAGAAAATTTAGAAATCCATCCTGTCTTTATATCAAAATTAGTGTTTTTATTTTAAATTTCATTTTTATCTTAATATACCTGCAAAGCTTACTTTTTCAAATTGAGTTTATTTTTAAAGGATTGTGTTATTTTTCCAAATAAAGTAATTTAAGAAATCTAGAGAAGTTCTTAAATGTGTAACATTTTGAAGATTTCTTAGTATACTATTACTTTACTGATGTGTAAAAGGAGTGGAATCCTATGGTAAAATTTATAGTATTTTCAAATCTCTCTCAAGTTTTTATAGATCTTTTGTTCTAAGGGGAAAAAAAAGCAGCTCAATTTCATTTACCCTAGTATTTCCAGTAGTTGAAATGGGATACCACTCATGGGCATATTGTACATATTTTCAGTCACAGAAGGAGTAAAATAGAATGTGTTGTGTATCTGATTGTATCTCTATAAGTTAGTGAGCCTTTCAATTTTTAGCAAACATTAATTGGTCTATACTGGGCAATTGTTGAACTACCATTAATATAATTGTTTTAGCTAATCCTTGACATTTTTTGATGTGTTCTTGGTATGCAATATATCCACAACATATTTCATACAATAATCAGTTTTATCTGATGGTCTCTAAAAAGAAGGTGGCTAGCATTATAGTGAATTACATTCAGTTTTGCCTTTACTAAATACCACAAAAGTTTCACAAGCCAGCATGACAAGTAGAAGCCATAGCTTATTGCCCTTTTACATTTGTATAACACAGTATCAAAAACATTTTATCTGCCAATAAGTGATTTCTCTAGTGACCTTTGACATTTTAGAGCATATATTCTCATGCATCATTAGTGTTTTCATGCCAAACCAATAACACGCTTCTCTGTTATTTTCAGATGACTCCTAAAGCAAAAGGTTAATGATCAATAAAATGCACTGAAATGGTTCTTGTTGTTTCCATAGCTCATCTATTTCTCTTCTCACTCAATTTCCACACACTTTTAATATTTCCTGAGCAGCTTTTGTTTTTTCATTTAATGAAGAGTAACTAATGTGCTATTTTCTCTTTATGAAGTAACACTTTCTCTAATAGAATTCTATCCATGGGGACCAGTTGTATTCAAGATGCCTTTCATTTGTCCTACAAAGGTGGTTTACTCATTATTTGACAATTGTGTTTTTAACAATTAAAGGTTGTGCATAAAACCTCCCACTTGCATGAGATTTCATAGTATTCTCCTACTTCCTCCCCCGTAGAAGGTCATAATATTTATATAAATACTGTCAGGCTGAGAGAACTATGAAAGTATCATTAGTGCTAAAAAGTAACCTGAGAGGTTTAGCAAACTATGACTCTCAGGCAGTCTGACCCATAGTTTGTTTTTTAAATAAAGTTTATTGGAATACATCCACATCCATTTGTTCAGATATTGCTTATAATTGCCCTCATGTTACAATGACAATATCTATGACAGGGACCATATGGCCCTCAAAGATGAAAATATTCTTTTTTTTCTTTATGGAAAGTAAATTCTGTTTACTAAATTAAATTTCAGCCTATTTCTTTTTGCAACCATGCAGTCACACGAAATAAACTATTAGGTTGTCGGTAACGTGAAATGTATTTTTCTGTTTTCATAGGCAAAAATGCGTCATGACTTTCCTGATGACCCCATAGTTTACTATATGAAATATAGTAGCTTGTCAAAAGTAAAATGGTTCTCATGTAATCTGAGAGGCTAAAGAGCTTCAACTTACAAAGCAAAATATCAGGTATTATCTTTTCAAATATAAACCCCAATATTAGAAAAGGGTTGTATATCCTTCAAAAACCACTGAATATAATAAATGGTTGTACTTGGGGAAAGAAGGAAGGAATTTTCACTTTTTATTCTATAAACTATTATAATTTGGATTTGCTGTAAAGGCACATAATATATTAATATATTTGTCTTTTAAAAAGACTGGGTATTACTGAAGACTACACCCTTTAATAGATCTGTTAAAACCTACTACAATTATCATATTATTCATATACTTAAGAATTTTCAAGATTTGGGACCAAGAGATGGCATAATGGTCATGTCACTGGACTCCCACATAGTCTACCAGGTTCAGTTCCTGGACTGCATGACTTAAAATTCATGTCAGGCACATGTGCATGTGTGCCCGAAATCCCAAGAAGAGAGTGGAAGAGAAGGGATTGCAGTGTGACCATAACCCCTAGGAGGTGATTTATGTTTCTGTTTGTCTTTCTCTGTCTTTCTGGTGAGTGCACATACCCTATAGAAAAAATATCTCTCTCTTAAAAAAAAAAATAATAATTTTCAGGAGTCCTTTCACCACTATTAACCCTGGAGACTGTGCCATGGAACAGAGAGCAGCAGCAGTCAGTGAGATAAACTAAGGCAGGAAGGTCCATCTTAGGCCTCCAACTGCCTTCTGACAGTCCCAGGTACATCCTGGACTGGCTCCTCCCACATCCCTTCAGCACTATTACCTCTGGAGCCTGCACCTCAGAGTAGGGAGCAGCAGTAGTCAGTGAGAAACTGGTGCAAAAAGACTGTGTTGTCAGGCTTCCTACTGCCTTCCAAGTGCCTCAGGTATATCCCAGACTGGTTCTTCCTACATTTCTTCACTGCCATTACCCCCAGAGCCTGCACTGTGGGGCATGTGAACCAATGGCACAGAATGGAGACCCCAGAAATAAACCCTAAAACATACAGCCAACTGATTTTTGACAGAGAGCACCGTCAATCCAGTGGGGAAAAGAAAATCTCTTTACCAAAAGGTGCTGGAAAAACTGAGAATCCACCTGTGAAAGGATGAAACTGGGGACCAGCAATTAGCGTAATGGCTATGTTGCTGGACTCCCACATAGTCGACCGTGGTTCGCATCCTGGACCCGGTGGCTTAAAACTCACGCTGGGTATGTGTACGTGCGAGCCCAAGATCCCGAGAGAAGAACAGAGGAAAAGGGATTGCGGCATGGCCATCCCCCCTGGGGGGTGATTTCTCGCTTTCTGTCTCTCTGTCTGGCGAGTGCACGCGCCTTATAGCAAAAACCTCTTAAAAAAAAAAATAAAGATGAAACTGGACTCAAAATGGATCAAAGCTCTAAACCTATGGACTCAAATAATAAAACTACTGATGGATAATGCAGGGGAAACTTTGGGAGACATCAAAATAGGCAAAGACTTCTTAAATAAGACCAGGGAACACAGGCAGTAATCCCCAAAATAGGTAAGTGGAATTACATCAGGTTAAAAAGTTTCTGCTCAGTCAAAGAAAGTATAATTGTAGTGAACTGGCAACCCCATGGATGGGAGAATATATTTGCAAACTACACCTCAGATAAGGGACTGATAACCTGAATATACAGGGACCTCAAATGGCTTATCCAAAAAGAAAAAAAAAAAAAAAAAAAAAAAACAAATTAAAAGTCAAATGGAGACCAGTGGGTGCTGTAATGGTTATGTTGCTGGACTCCCATGTAGTTGACCGTGGCTCGAGTTCCAGACCCAGCAGCTTAAAACTCATAATGGGCGTGTGTGAACCCAAAATCCCAAGAGGAAAATGGAGAAGTGATCGTGGTGTGGCCATACCTCTGGTGGGGGGAGGGTGATTTCTCACTTTTTGTCTCTGTGTTTCCAGCAAGCACACGTGATCTATAACAACAATCTTTCTTACAAATGTTTCTCTTTCACGATGATGTGTATGGTGGTCTCAACGGGGCTGGACTGAGGTGTATATCATGCTGGGTAAAGTCTCTTCACAATCTAAATGATGTATAGCAATTTAATGTATGAATAGTAATAAAAAATAAATTTTTTAAAAGTCACAGTATTACCCTGAATAAAATTCCTCTAGAAATATAAAACAGGGGAAGAGGGCAAATGAGATGAACAGACAACTCTCTAAGGAAGACATATAATGGCCAAAAAGCCTATGAAAAATGCTCAACATCCCTTATCATAAGGGAGATTCAAATCAAAACCACAATGAGATACCACCTAACCCCAGTTGGCCTGGCTAATATTAAAAAATATAAATGTTGAGTGCTAATGAGGCTGTGGTGAAAAAGGAACTCTCCTACACTATTGGTGGGAATGTAAATTGGTACAGTCACTGTGGAAAACAATATGGAGATTTCCCAAAGACCTACAAATAGAACTACCATATGATCCAACAGTTCCACTCCTAGGTATCTACCTAAAGGATAGGAATACACTCAATCAGAAAAGTACTTGCTCATCCATGTTTATTGTGACATTATTCACAATTGCTAAGATATGGAACCTACTCAAATGTCCAAGAACTGATGAATGGATTGAAAAAGCGTAGCATGTATACACTATGGAATACTACTCAACCATGAAAATATAAGACCCTGGCATTTGATATAAAGTGGGCCAATATGGAAACCTTACTGCTAAGTGAAGCAAGCCAGACTATGAAAGAGAGGCACTGTATGTCTTCACTTGATATATTCCAAATGTCCACACTCTGTGGCAGAAACTGAAAGATTGGAAGACATAAAAGCATGGGACAATCATGGATACTAGATACAGCATGGGAGGAAGATGGGAAATGGGGGAGGGTGAGAGAAAGGGAATCAAAGGGAAAAAGAAGCAAAACATTTAAGGGACACAAAAATAGAAAAATTATCTGATGATAATGTGTATGATAATATCTTTTATTGCACTAATATACAGTATATTTATGCTGGGAAAATTCATTTTTAAAGCTATAATTTATAATGTGTAAAAAGTTACATGTAAAAGTGGTTGAATGCATTAAAAAAGTACTCATTTTGTTCTAATTATTTTAGAAGGAAACACAGAACAAAGACCAAAATCTCTCAACTGTCCCCTGTCTAAGCTCCATTTGTATCTGTCTTATTCACTAATATACTCTATTCACTGTGCACACTAAGTTTTTGATGGATGAATAAAATAAAGTGTGTTTTACTTACAGCTTTAATTTGTACATGTGAAATCATTCAAGAAAAACCATAATACTGTTCAACTTTTGGATAACATCACAGATGTTATTAATAGCAAGTAATTTGGCCAAACTTCCTCATATTTTTCATCATATACCAAGAACATTTTCAAAAACTGTAATAGTTATTTAAAAAAATAACTTCAGATATTTCTGAAGTTAATTATTAAGCAATTTTCCAAAAATCTAAGCATGGAGAGAGACAGAGACAGTAAGAGAGATAGTGAGAAATTACCCCCCCCGGGGGATGGTCACACCTTAATCCCTTCTCCATTCTCCTCCCAAGATAATGGGCACACATGCGATGACCACGCCACAATCCCTTCTCCTCTATTCTCTTCTCAGGACCTTGGGCACATCCACACACATGCCTGGCATGAGTTTAAGTCACCAGGTCTGGGACTCAAACTGCGGTCCTCTACATGGGAGTCTAGTGACATAGCCATTACACCATCTGCTGGTCCCCAATAACTTGGTATTTTTGAAGATATCAAATATGTTTCCTCTACTTTGAGCTTATTAAACATTTATAACAGATCACTAAGTTGTTGAAATATAACTGAGAAGTCTATCTCCTGATTTTTTTTAAAAGGCCCTGTTCATTTGAATTTTAGAGAATTTACTCAACAAAATTGATTACCTTACAGATGCCAGATGCCACTTTTGGTACTAAGGAATATACCATTGAACAAGGCAGAAGAAATCACTGTCCTTGTGGAATTTGTATTCTTATGAGGTTTTGCTACAATCAGAAGTACATTAATTGAGTATAATAATCCTCTAGAGAGGATTCTGAAACTTGGCTCTGTCAAAGTATAATTTTTCTTATTATTTTAGTGAAAGATCACAATCATGGTTAGAGATATATACCATGATTCATAACAATAAATCCTCTTTTAGTTAAGATAATGATAGTCAATCTTTGTGCATTTCAGACACTTTTAAGATCATCTAGACGCAATGGTATTTCCCCAATAGAAAAAAATACATTTAAGTAATTTAATTTGTACACAGTTTCCAAGGGCATAAGGACCCTCCCAAGTCCATACATAGAGCTAAAAGATATAACCTTGATCAGCTGTTTGATGAGTTAATAAACTAGGGCTAATGGCTACTAGCTCTTTATGAGATATTTAAAAATTTAAACTACAGTTTTATAAGTTAGTAACCTCCAATTCACTCAGTGACTCCATATATTTTGGTTGAATATTAATATTCTTATATACCACATATTATGCCAGACGACACCATTAACCTTAAAAATCTTACTTGACTGTTTAATATGCGAGTTTCACCATAGTGTCAATCACTGGAGTCTCTTGAATGAACTATTTAACATTTATGTAAAATTCACAATCACAGATTTGTGCATTTGTCAAGCATCGCTCCCAGTTTTTATCAGGACTTAACCAAGTAAGTGGAAATTTCTTTCTTGCTTTTATCAAAAAGGAAATAATATGATTAGAGTATGTAGTTATTAAAAACCTCTGTTTCATATAAAACAAGTAAAAGTAAAAATAAACTCTGGGGTTATTCATTTTATATGACAATACATTTCCTTTGACAAGTGTAAGATTATACTTAAGATTAAAAAGAAGAAACACTTTCACTCACTGAATTTGAAAAGACAAGTGGTTGAACCCCTGTAAACCTATCAAGTATCTGTAATAATTTGAAGTACCATATTAAATCATGCATATTTTAATGAACTAACATAGCTTATTTTTTTCAAGTGGCATTGGTAAGTTTAATGTAATAAGCATCACCAACTTTAGATCAGGTCTTATGAGACCAAGTGACACCAGAATTATAAGTAGAAGAGTATCAGCCATGAAGTGATGCATTGGTTTAAAATCAACACACTGAAGGAACTTATGGCTACAAATGAGGTGGTAGTCTTTAAATTGCCCCGTTGTGACTTATTCTTTACCTCCACATATTATTCCATCCTGATTAGTAGTTACAAGAAACACAGAATGTTCCTTTTTGGTTATTGACTTATCCAACTGTAATCCAGAAAGATTTTGTGACTGTCCAAGTTGACAGCTTTCTCATATCAAAATTAGCAGAATGTATAGGTCTCCATATGGGTCTGTCAATAAGTTGTTATCCATTAAAAATATTATTTTAATTATTGATCTTTATTTAATAAAGAGAAAATACATTATGAAGAGAGAAGGGTATAATTTTTAAAGGGTAAAATTTTTAAAGTTGTTTAAAGGATAATACTCATAATCTGTAATAGTTTTTCCCTCAAATTAATTTTAGCAATAAATATAACCAAACTCTAAGGTTTAAATAACTGAATAAATGATGTAAAACTTTTCCTCCTGGATTCCATTTCTAGCAATGTGACAAAGGAGTTAAAACCAACCCCTCGGCTGAAAACAATAAAAAATAATAAAAAAAAAAATGTATTCTAGCGAGAAAGTACCAGACTTAAGCCCATAGCTAATGAAGACAGAAACCTGAGACTAACAGGAACACTGAAGCAGGCTTTTATCATGAGGGCATATGCCTGTAACGGTTTAACTGAGTATCACTTCTTGACACTTTGTAGAACTGCGGTGGGTGCTAAGACCAAAGAAAACATACGGAGCCTGAATCAACATGGAAAAGTCAAAGTAGAAGTCTTTTTGTATAGCTGGGACCCAGTAGTGTTGTACTCTCTGCATAAGGGTGAATTAGAAAATCACTGTGTACCCAGGTGAAAACAGGGAAATTGCCTATCTTCAAGCTTGATACTGACTAAAGATTAAAGTAACTTCCTTCAAAACATATCTGCAAGCTGATCAGGTTTCCAACAGAAACTCATACTATCAGCCTGAAAACACCAAAGATTTCTAAGATAAATTCGTACAATAAGTCTGAAAACACCAAAAGACAAGAATTTAGATGTAAATGTTTCCACTATAGTACTGTATTTAAGACACCTGGTAATACTAGATGGTAAATCCATACTGCTTTAATCTGGTGCCTCAGAGAAGTTCCACAAGTAACTTTGTAAGCAAAATGGGCTGCAGGCAGTTAAAAATCAATAGGCATATAAGAAGATAAGGCACCATGAGTAAAAGCCAGCAGGAACAAGAGAACAATTAAACTCACTTTGCATATAAAATATATAATTGTCATTACAGGGACAAAAATTTTTATTATCTTTTACCATAATATTTCATCTCTTTTAAATTAAAAATTTTTTTTTCTATAAATAATGATACTCTATACTGATAAGATAGCACTTACTGTAACATATTGTACTTACTGACATTTGGGAATAGTGCGATATCAGATAAGGCTACCATACAGAAGAAACTACTTTTATTTTATCTGAGAAAAGACTAAATTCTGAAAACAGACTGACTCTAGTCCATTATAGTGTTGCTAAACAGAAATACTTGAGACTGGGTGATTTGTAAAGAATTGAGGTTTGACTCACAATTTTGATGACTGGAAAATCGAAAAGCATGAAGCCGGTATCTGGTCGTATGTTACAATGTGGCTGACCAGAGCAGAGAGGAAGGCAGGAGGGTGTAAAGAGAGAAAGCAATCTGCAGGCAGTCATCTTACTTTCATAATGACCTACTCTCCTGAGAACTAACCTATTTCTATGTAAGAACAAAATCACTCCCACCTGTAAGGCAGCCTGAATCTATTCACGAGGGCACATCTCCTTGATGCAAATACCACCTACTAAGCCCTACCTCTTAAAGTTCTCACTACCTCTCAGCAGTACCACATCAGGAACTAAGCCTCCAAAACATAAATCCTCCAGGAACAAATTATATCTGAAGTATAGCAGACTCAAAATCAGACAAAGGTCCTTAATCCTGAAATATACTTGCTTAAGGTCCAACAGGCAGTGTACTTAAAATCTAAATTTTGCATTTTTCATTTGCAAATTGGTCTCACAGTATCCTTATTATTAATACCCATAATGGGTTGCTGCAAGAAGACAAAACAGGTAAAGGATTATAGCTCACCATATAATAATCTCTACGTTCATGTTAGCCATTATACCTGTTTTTTTCTTTTCTCTGCCAACCCCTTGAGACATGGTAATTTACTCCTCTATGCTTTGTGAAAGAGAGAGATCATCTGTCTCCACCATCATCAGTTAGTCTGATTTATTCCGCACATTTTCCTTCATAGGTTCACACTCTTCAGTCTCAAAGTGGGTGAACTGGATGTTTAATTTATGTGTTTACATATATGATGCATAATTATGCACCAGGTCTCAGGAAAATCAAAGGACTTGTCTGAGACTCATCTGTCATAATATAGTACAGTGATAGTCACACATATACATGGCTTCACATTGCTTGGACTCAAGTACCTTGTGACAGATTTATCTTCTCCCACAGATGTCCTCCAGAACCTTCTTGGGCCCTAACACTCTGCTCTAGGAAGCCCTCTCCACCTTCTTTAAACCTGATATCCCCAGGACCAGCAGTTGGCATAACGGCAATGCTGCTGGACTCCCAGGTAGTCTACTGTGGTTCAAGTTCCAGACCCGGTAGCTTAAACTCACGCCAGGCACATGTGAGTGTGTGCCCAAGATCCCGAGAGGAGAATGGAGAAGAAGGGATTGCGGCATGGCCATCCCCCCAGAGAGGGTGGTTTCTCACTTTCTGTCTCTCTCTTTCTGGCGAGCAAGCATACCCTATAGCAAAAACCTCTCAAAAAAACAAAAAACCTGACATCCCATACCAGGCTACCTCCTCCATCCCACCCAATATTCACTCATGAATACACCCACCTCTTCCTTCTCTGTGCTTCCCGTGCTCCAGATCACCACCCAGATGCTTACCCTGTTCACCTCCACCTGATGATTTTAATGTTAATTATTTCAGAAGGGGAGAAGAGCTAAATTATGTTAAATTTAATTTAGAGTAAAGTGAGGCCCATCAGTTGATTCTGTAGTCAAATTGAAAGGACCTTTTTATTTTGAATTCTAGAGTATAACATTTTTCACCTATTCAAGTTTCCCAAGTTTGGGCCAAGGATTGAGGTGTCCTTTTTCTCTGAAGATGTCAGTAAAGGAAAAAATGTAGAGAAATTAATATAACGGATTAATATATAGAATTAATTTCCACAAAGAAATGAATACAACACTCTCAAAGAATCCCAGGATTTTGAAAATAAGTTTTTTATTTTTTATTTAATTTTATTTATTAAGAGAGGTTTTTGCTATAGGGTACATGCCAGAAAGACAGAGAGAGACAAAGAGACAGAAAGCAAAAAGTCATCCCTGAAGGGAGATGGCCATGCCACAATCCGTTCTCCATTTTCCTCTCGGGATCTTAGGCAAGCATGCGCACATGCCTGCCATGAGTTTAAGTCGCCAGGTCGGGATGCGAACTGTGGTCAACTATGTGGGAGTTCAGCGACATAACCATTACGCCATCTGCTGGTCCCATAAGTTTTTATTTTAATGATGAAATAAATCAATTTTGCAGTGGAAAGAATTGTGAGAGAGAATAGTAGGACTGGTTTACAAGAACTGATATTTGAGAATGCTGGCTGACTTCAGAACTGATTTATTTATTAACACTCTTAACTTGTCAAACTTCCTAAAATCTGAAGACTACATAAATAATAAGTACTTCGCTATATTAAGTTTCTAGAATGGACTTATTAGGCCCTTTAAAACTTAGCTGGACAGTATTCTCTTGGTTGCAGGGAAAAAAAGCTCTTAAGGCATTTCAACATGCTCACTTTGGGACATAAGGGTCACGATTAAGTCATAGGAGAGGGTCCTCCAAAAGTTGCTCAAATCACTGTGTGTCAGGTAAAATAATGTCCTTTAGGCATATTTCTGGTGTTGTACTTAGAAAAAAAAAATCCAACCTTTCTTAGCAGGTCCGCATATGCTAAGGCACAAATCTGAGTGAAAATATTATCTTCCTCTCCTCCCAACTTCTTCTGAGAGCAATGTTTTAAACTATATTTCTGTAAAATTTTCATTTATAGCTAAAGCCATTCAGTCTAGATATAGGAGCACTTAATATCCAGGTTTGCAGTGAATTCTACACTTTATCTCCTGTATAGAAGAGAAACGTTATTTGAACTCTATTCATTACATTATATAATTCTATATGAAATTTCTAGTATAACTCTCTTTTTATTACTCAGAATTCATTAAGGAAGAGATGTGCATTAAAACAATGTACACATCGAGTGGTATGGTTTTCATGTTAAAACAAGTAGACACCTAGTTTATAACCGTGTATGCCATTGTTTGACATCATTTCCATCAACCAATGTAAGGCTGTTAATTTATTTCACTTGCATACAAAGAGACTCTATTTGAATATTTCTTGCTTATTTTGGTAAAGACAATTCTATGTTTTTCTGTAAGTTTTCAGTAGATTTCCTATATTTTATTTGGCTCAAAAGAGGGAGAAGATGGAGATTTTCACATTCTCATATAAATATGATATCATGAGAAATAGTCCATAGGATTTATTAGAACTGCATAGTGATAGCTTCTCTAAATAATTTACAGTTGGAAAATGAACTAGATATCCAGGAGAACTGATCATTTTTAAAGACAAGTATTTCACTGCAATAGGCACTGCTGCTGAACAAGTCACTGTAATTTTGCGTAGCGGAATTCAGTCTGAGGAAATGATTCCATGTTTGGAGACTAACTTACCTGTGTGCCAAATACCAAAATTCATATACTAACACTTGTTTGAAGCAGACCTTTTAGATTTGAGTATTTATTTCAAATCTTTGGTTTTATTGAGGTTCAGCAATGCCGTGGATGTTATGAAATCTTACAAAGATAAGAATGATTCTGAAAGCATTGGCTTTTTAGTGGTCAATAACTCCAGTTAGGGTTTATACCCTTCAGGGTTTTAGACTAAAATGTTATCTATAAGCTAGATGACTTTGACTATTTCACGTTAGCATAAATTAACCTTCAATTTCTGTGACTGTTAAGCAAACATGTGTGTATGTGTAATATATGTTTATAATATTAAATGCATATTTGTATATTTGTAATGTGAAAGCATGTGACTATATAGTGCATGCCTCTTAATCTATGATAAAGTTATAATACCCACTGCAAAGGATTTACCATATAGTAGTAAAGACTGCGGTATAGTCTCAGTAATTGTCTTATGCATGATAAGGCAGAATGCATTTTTACAATCAGAACTTAAAATACAAAGAAGATTATCCTCGATGTTAGAGAAGTATGTTTTATTTCATCATGGCCAGTTTAATGACTTACCTTAGGATACTCCAAATGTGACTTTGCTATGAAACTGTACTCTTCTTTACTGAAGATAGAGAGTATCTCCAAAGCTGGGACCAGCAGTTAGCGTAATGGCTATGTTGCTGGACTCCCACATAGTCGACCGTGGTTCGAGTCCCGGACCGGGTGGCTTAAACTCACGCTGGGTGTGTGTGCGTGCGTGTCCAAGATACTGAGAGGAGAATGGAGGAGAAGGGATTGCAGCATGGCCATCCCCTCTGGGGGGGGGGTGATTTCTCACTTTCTATCTCTCTGTCTCTCTGTCTGGCGAGCACACGCGCCCTATAGCAAAAACCTCTCCACATGCGCCCTATAGCAAAAACCTCTCCACAAAAAAAAAAAAAAAAGAAAGAGATTATCTCCAAAGCTAAGTAGGAAAAGCAAGTTCTATATATACAAACATGGAAAATGTAATGCATTTTTAAAGTATGAAATGGATTCTTTTTTGGTTCTTACTTGATATTCTGAGAATTTTGCATATATTGGATTGTCAAAAAAGTCATGACATTTTTTTTCATTGTTTTTCAAAGGTCATTTATTTATATAAAGAACAAAGATCAGGCCCAGTAGATGATGTACTGGCTACATCCCCGGATTCCCACATAGTTGGCCACAGTTTGAGTCCCAGATCCAGCAACTTAAAACGGGCCGGGCACGTGTGTGTGCCTGTCCAAGATCCTGAGATGAAAATGGAG
>NW_006159660.1:1598559-1626810 GCF_000334495.1 Tupaia belangeri chinensis | reverse complement strand
CACAAAAAAAAAAAAAAAAAAGAAAGAGATTATCTCCAAAGCTAAGTAGGAAAAGCAAGTTCTATATATACAAACATGGAAAATGTAATGCATTTTTAAAGTATGAAATGGATTCTTTTTTGGTTCTTACTTGATATTCTGAGAATTTTGCATATATTGGATTGTCAAAAAAGTCATGACATTTTTTTTCATTGTTTTTCAAAGGTCATTTATTTATATAAAGAACAAAGATCAGGCCCAGCAGTTAGCATAATGGCTATGTTGCTGGACTCCCATGTAGTCGAATGTGGTTCGAGTCCCAGACCTGGTGGTTTAAAACTCATGCTGGGCACACGTGCATGTGTGCTCAAGATCCTGAGAGGAGAATGGAGGAGAAGGGATTGCGGCATGACCATATCCCCAGGGAGTGATTTCTCACTTTCTGTCTCTCTCACTGTCTGTCTGGCAAGTGCATGCTCCCTATAGCAAAAATCTCTCAAACAAACAAACAAAAACACCACAAAGATTAATCAATGGTATATTGTCATTTTGTTCAATAACTTTTGCCATCTTTCAGTGAGCTTCATAATTCCTCATTCATAGAAGGACCTGTCTTTATCAGTGAAAACTGAACAAGGTGCTGATTTACAGTCTCATCTGAATTGAACATTATAGCACACAAGAAGAGAGGGAAACAGGTGGAAATATAGTGGATGGGTGATCCATCCAAACCCCAATAATTTTGGATGGATGATCAAAGTTGTGTATCGTTGTGATGGAACACAACTCCTTTATGAACAATGAACTCTGAATGTTTCTGAATGTTGGATTCTCTCAAATTTTTCAATTGCTGACAGTGGGCATTCAAATTGTTGTTTGGTTCTTAGGTAGGAACTCAAAAAACACAAAACCTTTAAAATCCCACCACACTGAGAGCTTAACCTTTCTCTGATCAATGTCTGCTTTTGATGTTGTATGAGGCAAATTATCATGTTGGGACCAAGACCATTTGTTTGCACACTACAATGTTATAAATAATCCACTTCTCATCACCGGTTATCAGTCACTTCAAAAAAGGCTTTTTTTCTTCACTTTTAATGTGCATATTGCAGATGTTTATATGCACCATTAAATGAACTTCTTTGAGTTCATGAGGAACCCAAATATTGAACTTGCTTGCATATCCCATCTTCTACAGGTTGTCGTGAACACATGAACAATGGATGTTCAATATTTCTGCAATTTCACGTCTGTAAGTGGGTTTGACCTGATCAATACCTTTATTTTGTTGTCATCAACCTTGGTGGGCCTCCTTGACTGAGGAGTGTTCTTGAGATCAAAATCACCAGCACAGAATTTCATGAACCACCATTGGCACTGATGTTCTTGTAGAGCATTATCACTGTAAACTACGCTGTAAACTTTTCATAAGCTTGACGCACATTCTTCCCCTTATAGAAGTAAAACAGTAAAACATGATGAAAATGCCATTTGGTCTGCAATCTTCAACTTGTAAAATCTCCAAAGCTCAACCAAATTATATTTTTAAAATTTTTTTTTGGAGAAATTTTTGTTATAGGGCACATGTGCTCACCAGAAAGACAGAGAGAGACAGAGAGACAGAAAGTGAGAAATCAACCCCCAGGGGGGATGGTCATGCCACAGTCCCTTCTCCTCCATCCTCCTCTTGGGATCTTGGGCATGCACGCACACACGCCTGGCGTGAGTTTAAGCCACCGGGTTCAGGACTTGAACCGTGGTCAACTACGTGGGAGTTCAGTGACATAACCATTACGCTAACTGTTGGTCCCCCAAGTTATATTTTTAGAATATCAGAATTGTCAGTTTCAAATGACACTAGAACTGTCAGTGTCAAATGGCATAGCAATAGCATAGATGCAAATGACTGTAGTACTTCCAAATATGAAATAGCGTCATCTGTTGCAAAAATTGCACAAATATACCATGGTTTTTCTGACAACCCAATATGAACCACTTTTCACAAGCTAAATATGCCTAATTTTTAAGTAAATAAAGCATTGCAAAATAAAGCACCATTAGATGCTTTTTAAAGATAGTAACAAAATGTTAAAGGCAAAATGTATTAACTATTTCACATCTTAGTATATAGATATATAACTGAAAAAGACTTCAGATAGAAATAGCAAAACATGTATTACAGTGAAACAGGAAAATGTATTTTCCTAAGTGTTGGCTGTTCACAAACCCATTTTGCTTCTCCAATTCATATCATATCGTTATTTATTTTAGACATAAACCTGTCAGATTAACGCTTGTTCTCATGTAAGACTTCATCCTCGATTGTCTGAAGTTAATTCCTAAGTGCCACTGCCTGACAGATGGTTTCAACTTTTACATTTTCACAATAAGGAGACAAGTTTACCCTTTTCTGTCAACAATATAAATATGATTTCCAATAATTCTTAAAGATAAAATTAGCTTCTTGACTAGATAGCTATAAAATGTCCAGCATATCTATGCAATATATTTGACAGTCAATCATCTTGCAAGTCAAGTGATATTTTTATACTTACAAGTTAAAGAATCTTTTCAAAATAATGTTGAAGGAAATATAAACAGAGTTGTAAACACAAATACTTGACAAAGACATTTCCATTCCTGACAGGTTTTTAATTTTTATTTTAGATATTTACAGTCTATTACATTTCCTTTCTTACCATTATTCAAACACAGCTTTCTTCTTTGACATTTGTAACACCAATTATCCTACACTTTTTAACTGCCTTAAATTTCAGTGCACTTTTTATTCAGTCTTCAATATTCTCTTTTCATTCAGTTGTGTCCATTTTATGCTACTCCATGTTTTCAGGGATTAAAGTTAAAAGTTAAAGAATATTCTTTGGCAAAAAGAAAGGTAAATCAAACAAAAAATATATACAACATTCATATTTTGTATATCACAACCTTCCCTCAGGCTCTCTCTAGTAGCCTTAATTTGATTTCAGGGCCTCCTCCCAAGCAAATATTTCAGAACTCTTCTGACATGTTCTGAGTGACAAATATCTCCAGAAGGATATCTTCCATTTGCACCTTTTGCCTAGAGATGCAAATTTGGCTGTGCTTTAGTATACCATTCGTATTCAGAGCCCACTGTTGTCCTCTTTTATTTGGACCCAAGAATGATTTAAGGTTAAAAAAGGAAAACGTTTTGCTTATATATCAAGTATTTGTATGTGTAAATCAATGAGGAAACCCTGTATTTTTTTTTTTATCTTAGTTTGGTGGAGGACATAATGTTTTCTCCCTTAAGACTCTTGCCTGTGTTGGCATTATCTCACCTACTGGCTCACTGATCACTCCATAATAGAAAAGAGACCCTTGCTACCCTGGAGGTGGCAATACTATAGTAATGGGATCAGAAATATAAATCCGGAATGAGGCCTGTGAACTAGTACTGACTGCACCCTTTAGAGTGTGAAGCTCAACCACAATGTGAGAATTGCAAAACAGAATGGAGAAAGAAAAAAAAAGCTTTGTGGCACATACCTTTGACTCATGCTAAGTAAGTATAAGAGGTTTAGGGGTGGGAGAATTAATTGAAAGATTGTTTTTGAAGGATTTGACGTCTAACAATTGATCCTTCCCATCCAATGGGAAAGAAAATGGATTTCTTTCCCTTTCAAGACCATTTTATGTGTCACCTGAATTTTGAGGACATCGTGGACTGGTATGTGTTTCCCACATGGAACTATGTAAAGGAAAGTGGGCTAGCCATCCTTTTGAATTGGAATGAAATAAGAGTTAGTTGTTGCCTTATATATCTTATAAATACAGAGGGCGTGAGGTAACAAATGCTTCAATGTGTTGTTGGGATAACGTGTAAACCATGTGAGAGAATAAATGTTAGGGTTCATGTGCTCACCAGAGAGACAGAGAGATAGAAAGTGAGAAATCTCCACTCCCCCAAAGGGGAAATGGTCACACTACACCTTCTCTTTTTCCATTCTCCTCTCAGGATTTTAGACATGCACCCAGCATGAGTTGCTGAGTCCAGTACCGTGATCGACCGTGTGGGAGTTCAGCAACTTTACCACTACATCACTGCTGGCTTCAAGTACATGATATTTTAATCTTACCCCTAATTGCCACCTGGGACTTAATAAAGCCCAGCAAAATCAAGCAGGAGGAACATATTCAAAATGTCTAATGGTGGAAAGAAAGGGACTCCCCTTAGTCATGGTATTTAGTTAAGAGTTCCCTAGGAATGGGTATTGGGTGGGGAGAATGTCCCTAAAGAATCATGAGAGTGATATCAGAGGACTCTTCATGGACCTTGGGATTTTTCCACTATGATGATTCTACAAAGCCTCTTTATATGGCAATTCCAGGGCCCAAGAGACCAATATGGAAGATTCCGGTTTTCTAAAATATGAGACTCAGAATGGCCTAACATCATGTCCTGTCCCTAATACTTCAACAACGGACAAAGCTAATTTGGAGGGAGGAGAGAAAAGAAACAGACCTCATTTCTTTTCTTTTCTTTTTTTTTTTGGAGAGGTTTTTTCTGTAGGATGTGTGCGCTCGCCAGAAAGACAGAGAGATAGAAAGTGAGAAATCACCCCCCAGGGAGGATGGTCACGCCGCAATCCCTTCTCCTCCATTCTCCTCTCAGGATCTTGGGCTCACACGCACACGTGCCCGGCGTGAGTTTAAGCCACCAGGTCCGGGATTCAAACCACAGTTGGCTACATGGGAGTCCAGCGACATAGCCATTACACTAACTGCTGGTCCCCAGATCTCATTTCTTGATGGGTATGTGTCGAAAGTTTCTAACTATCTTTAAATCTTTGCAGTTACCGAGAGAACCAATTCCAAATAAGTACTGATATACTATGTTTCTTCCTGCCTCCTTAGCTCTTCTCCAATGGGAAGCTATGGTTGGTGAGATAGTGAAGAAACAGAAATTTCAGATGACGGAAAGAGACACAATAACTATATTCACCTTTCCCATTGGGACTGATAGACTGGAACAGACCTAAACTGAAAAAGGAGATCAATCTTGTGTTGTTTTGTTGAGATTAATTTGGCTGGACAGGTTAATTATGGACTGGGACAGTTAAACCAATGAAATAGACCAGATCTATTATTGGACTTGCTGATGATTATATTCAGGGATACAGAAATAATTAGCATCATAAAATACATTTAAAGGAGTAGTGAGACAAAAATGAGATGCTCTATGGTTATATCTCATGAGTTTTACTCATCATGACTTCACAATATGATTATATCCCCCTTTTGTTCAGATACACCTAAGCAAATAAAAAATTTTGGTTTGTCAGGAAAGTCATGACATATTTTTCTGTTTTTCTATGCAAAGAATGCATCATGAGTTTTCTGACAACCCACTATATAATGCACTATTGTATCATTTTACTTATTTTCTTCATGATAGAAAGTTCATATGGATGCAATCACCTTCCCCAACCCTCCAGCTCATTGAAATCTTACCCACACCTGCATTCCCAGTATGTTTCAGGTAGACCAGGTCAGGGATCCAAATCTGTAGTTGGCATGTGCGTCTAGCACTGTGGTGTAGCATGCTATGCCTGGGTCAACAAGGCTGGACCTGTATTATTTTAATTGAAGTGAATATTTTAATAGAAACAGCAGAGGTAAATTTAAATATACCTTAGACCACAACTCCTAATCTCAGAACTGCCAGTATGTCCCAGAAGTAACTGCTATTACCAATTGCATTAATTTCTTTCACACCTTTCTAAGCTTTTCTACATGAACATGTACCTATGAAAATGTCATTTAAAGTTTTAATGTAATTTGGCCACATATTTGGTATTCATCTTGCATTTGCCTTTACCTCTAACAACCTGTCTTGCATATTTTTAACTTGCAAATTTCTTATTTTTATTTATTTGCTTAGAGGTGTTTGCCTTATGGCACATGCACTCACTGCAGAGAGAGACAGAGACAGTGAGAGGGAAAGTGAGAAATCATCCCCAAGAGGGGATGGCCATGCTGCAATCACTTCTCTTCTATTCTCCTCCTGGGATCTTGGATATGCACACACACACACACACACACACACACACACACACACACACATCATGCCCAGCATGCTTTTCAAGCCGCTAGGTCTGGGACTTGAACCACATTCGGCCACATGGAAGTCCAGTGATATAACCAATACACCCATCTGCTGTACCCACAGATTTTTTTACCTACAATGTACTAATCCATAGAATAAATTTATCATGTATTATTTGATCTTTTCTCTTCTAGTGGACATTTGATTGTTCTCAATATTTTTTTCTAATGTAGTAAATATCCTTCTCATACTACTTGGCACATGTTTTGATGTTCATTTCATAGCTTTTAAACTCTTAACTCTAAAAGATAGTATTTCAATTAGATTTATTCTTTCATAGATTTGAGTCATGATTTCTGACTATACTTCAGACATTATTTGTCTTATTTAGCAATGTTGTTGGTTTGTCTCAGATCATTTTCACTCAGTTGTATTGTAAAACATTGAATATCAAATCTGACTTGTTAGTTTAAAATCTGCAGATTCCTAGCCTTACCATAAGTGAGTTTGATTCAAAATTGTTAGGAAGAGGCCCAGTACTAATACTTAGACAGGTTTGAAAAACTCTAATGCAAATAATATAATTAACACAAATGCCTTACAGTTCTGTTACACTTTTCTTAAAGGTATTCTCAGTATAAGGTGTTCTATGTGTGGTCTAGTTTCTATGATGGCAGTAGTACTAGAGCATAACCTTTGATGTCCTAATACAGGAAGTTGTAGGACAGGCTCATAGTTCTAAATCTGTGTCATCCAGATTATCTATTCATCACAAACAGCTGTGCACAAGGTCCCTCTGGGCCTATTAAACATGGGGCTCTTAAGAAACTACCAAGGAAAGGTAGATGTTAGAGCAAAAACTTAGACAAGAGGCCTATAGTCCAGTGATCTATTGTATAGTATGGTGACTACAGTTAATAATAATGTGTTACATATTTCAAAATTGCTGAAAGAGTAGATTTTAGATGTTCTCAACACAAAGTAATGATAAATATGTTAGGTGGTGGATTTGTTAATTAGCCTGATTTAATCATTCAACGATGTATGTGCATATCAGAACAAAACATCATACCTCATAAATATAATTATTATTTGTCAATTAAAATTAGATTAAAAAAGAAGAGCATTACTGTAAGATGCTTCTGGGAAGGACTTCAAATACTTTATGTTCCCAGTTATTTTTAAAATCTGAAAAGCTTCCCGGGACTTTTCTGCTTGTGGGAAAGTGACTGATCTTTCTGGAAATGACAAGTGATCTGAAGTTTATCCATGGGATCGATATGTTTAATTAAGGAACTTTTCTTCTTAAAAAAATTATAGTGTCAAGATAAAACTGTTTTGATGTTAGAGTCTAAGTTAAAGTCTCAAAAACATCTCATAAATAAGAATAAGCCTGTTGCTATCCCACGATGCCATGCATGTTTTACTCATGAAAATCTGAAGATATCTAAAAGTCAGGTTTACTCTTTACATACAAAGGCTTTAAGACAATTTAAATACTAACATCTGGATGTGCTATTAGAGATGAAAAAGAAAACAGTTTAATGTAATTTTTTTTTTCCTTTAACAATACTATTTAGCTTTAAGGAAGCATAATTGGAGTTGAATGCTTGGGAGTTTATGACCCTAGAATTATTTATGTATGACCACTTGGGAGACTTATTCATGAGCAGTAAAGGAAAGGAGGCTTTCTTTTTCCTTTTTGATTTTTCTTTTGAACCTCAGATTAAGCTGTCAGCATTTCCTTTCACTTTGGTATTTTCTATGTCAGTTTTCATCTGGAACTCAAGCAAGTCTACAAATAGGATCGACGAAATGATATATGCTATAAAATGTGTGAATCATTTCAAGAATTAAGAAGCCAGCACCAACCTCATTCCTAGAAGATTCTGGATAGGAGAAAAGTAGAAATTAGTCATGCGCATGGGGTATTTAGGGCTTAATTCTTCAGGTGTTGTGATAACCACTTATACGTGTTATTTTTCATTATTGCACAAAAGAGATAGGCACTTTTCATCTTCATTTTATAGTGAGGAAAGAAATTTAGAGTGGTTACATAACTTGCTCTGAATTCCTAACCAACTGAGTGACAGACCCAGGATTTGCTGGTTTTCTGATTCCAAATCACATAAGCTTAATAAGTTCCCAAACTTGGTTCTCTCATCGTTTCTAAAATACAATTTACGTGTAACTACCAAGGCTAGATTGTTGAGCTCACAGCTCTGCATAATTTCCTTCCCACCAATATGTTGCTCCGATCTGGGAAATCTTCCCTTAGGCAAGCTTCCATCTGCAGCAGCAAGTCAAGTCCAGTTGCTTGGGACCCTTCTAAGTTCCAACATCTCTACTTAGCAGCTGGAACTCCACCATCAGAAACACCTGTAGCCTGCCGACTGCCTTCACAATGGTGCTGGGGTTGTCAACAGAATGCTCTCAGCAGGACTTAGCAAGTCTCCTATGTAGAAGTATGAGGAGGTATCATTTCAAAGAAAATTCTCGTTGAATGACTTTTCTATGAAAGGTAAATGTCAATGGAAGTGAGGAAAATATTTTCTGTCATTATTATGTTGGAAAATACACCTATTGTTTACTCTTCCCATTGCTTTTTCTTCAGTCTAAAATCTTGGCCCATATCCATTGTTCTTGCCTTCTTTTTTTTTGGAGGGGTTTTTGCCATAGGGCGCGTGCACTCGCCAGAAAGACAGAGAGAGACAGAGAGACAGAAAGCGAGAAATCAACCCCCAGAGGGGATGGCCACGCTGCAATCCCTTCTCCTCCATTCTCCTCTCGGGATCTTGGGCATGCACGCACATGTGCCGGGCGTGAGTTTTAAGCCACCGGGTCCAGGATAAGAACCACGGTCGACCATGTGGAAGTCCAGTGACATAACCATTACACTAACTGCTGTTCCCCCTGTTCTTGCCCTCTTAAGATTATTTCATTACTATGAAATAAATCTCCTCAGCTGTAGAATGAGGCAGTGAGATCCCTCTCCACAATCCTCCATTCATTCTGCATTCCTTAGCATCTTCTCTTACAGAAGAGGGAACTGAAAGACTGAGTTTCTTTCCTACTGCAAGGCTGAAGTTACATAGGAACAAATATGTTTAATTTCTGAAGGGCGATGGCTTTATTTCATATCGTAGCAATAACCTGAGATCCCTTGAAACTTCCAGTCCCAACAGAACCCAGTCTGCATATACAGGTAGTCATCTAGTTTGAAGTAACCTATCCTAGGTAAGAACACAAAAACAGTATTCTCTTCAAGTGGGCTTCTATTTGGCACTTTTTAAAATAAATGCTTTTATATATATTTTTGTAAGTGAAAGAGACAGAGACACAGAGCCCCCAGTATGGTCCTGATGGTGTAATCCATCCCCAGCCTCAGCTAGCCCTGGATCACAGACATGCATATGCCTAGTACATTCAGGGAGGTCTCTAAGCACAAACCAGAACTGCTCCACTCCCCTCCTCCCCCGCTCATGCTACATCCTACTGTTACACCACTGTCTGGTCCACTGCCTACTTTTCATGTGTGTTCTGGAAACTAAATCCTTTTACTCTACATATTTCTTTGTACCTAGACCCTGCTAAACTTTCTTAGTCTCTCAGGCTCTTCAGACCAGTGTCCAGAATTTAGCTGTAGTCTAGACTAATCCTGCCTGGCCAACAACTCTTGTTTCAACTCAGTTACTATAATTCATGAGGAACCTATCAATATCAGGTCACAGACTTTATTTACTTAAAGGTAGAAGTACTCCTGAAGAATAAAATTTTTAATCTTTGATTAAGTGTCTTTCTGAATGATATCTTTCTGATTAATATTGCTGACTTCCACTTGTGACCACCCTATGAGCAATATGTTGGCTATTTGGGTTCTGTTTTAAGAGAATAAGGATCATAGCCAGTAGATGCTGAGCTCTTTATGTGCCCAGCATTGTGTTAAAAGCATCATAATTTGTCCACTCTCACTACTTGAGCATATAGCCTAATATATTTTTCATCCTTAAATTTTGCTCTAGGCCCCACTCATACTTTTTTATTACTTAAATGTAAGGTTGCTAAAGGGAGAGAGCTCTTGGGTTGTATCTCTAGTCTCAAGACCATTGATTTGTCCAGCAGTCTTTAATGAGCGAATGAATGATTCTTTGAGATAGACACTGTTATTATGTGCATCTGACAACTGACCTTTAAATAATGATTCGGAAGTTAAAGCAGAATAATATTATTAACTTATTAGACAATGCTATTGAGTACTCATGAACCAAAAAATGATAAAATTATTCAGCAATAATACCCTATAACTTCTATGGCAATCTGCTAAAGTAAGTCTTCTCATTTTTCATTTTTATTCATTTCTTTTAGAATAATTTTTTAAAGTTGATTTGTTCTGAGATAAATAGATATGTGTGAGGGGGGGCAACCTTAACAGAATCTTCATGCTACAATCCACCTCCAATCCAATGCAACCCAATCCGGGTCATGGGTACATGCAAACCAGCATGCCCAGGGAGGTCCAAAGATATAAACCCAGGACCTCTCCCATGTAGGTCCACTTGCATTACCACTATTTTACCATCTGGTCCCCACTGTTCCCCTTTAAGAGATGAAGATTCTTTGTCTTTTGCTCAAAGTTACACTGTTATTTACAGACATGACTAGGATTCCAACCAGAACTATGACAGGGAACAGTCCTTAACAATTAAGCTATACTGCTGCTGCTTCATAAAATTGGTAACTTTCTTAATATAGTTGCTCTATTAATTACTTCAAATAAATTGTATATTTTATAACTTCCAGGGGCAGCACAAATTAAGCAGACAAGCTAGAACAGAGGAATTGGTGAGGTCACTCCTTTAATTCAACAAATATACACTGAGCATAGGAAAATAAGCCCTGAACAATGAGAGCACTGTGCTAGGGATGATGATCTCAGGGAGCATTTCAAGTTTAAGTTTAGCCCTAGACAGGAAGCCATTCTGGTCTGAGTGCTTTGGGGATGCCAGTAACAATTGCATTGACTAGGCATTTGACTTCCTGTAGCGAATCTGTATTTTAAAATCATTAGCTTTGTGTCTGCCACATTTTACAGTCTGATACCAAAGTAAAACTGCTAATTTGCCATGCTTATAATTTATGTGTGTGTGTGTGTGTGTGTGTGTGTGTGTTTTCCTGAATTTTCATAAGTACTGAGCTAGAGAAAATCTCAGGTCCCAAGATAATTTCAATAGGCAGAGTTAGGGGTAAAGAATAAGAATGAAAACTGACAAATAACAGAAATAATATTTTCTTACAAGTTTAATTATCTCTTAATTCTTCATGAAAGTTCAAGAGGTAATTATCACCTACATGCAAAGTAAAATTTGTTAAAATTAGGGCACTGAGTTCAAGTAAAACAGAAGAAATACCTAATGATTTCTATGAATGTATTTCAATCTGTTTACCTAGTTTCTCACAAAAGAATGGTAAAATTTATAAATGTTAATTTTAAAATTTCTGTTGTGGGTTTATTTTTACCTCTAATATTTACTGAAGTGTGGGGGTGAGCAGGTGGCATGGTGGTTAAAGTGGCTAGACTCCCATATGACTGACCACAGCTCATCTCAGACCCTGCAGCTTGAAAATCGTGCAAGGCATGTGTGCATGCACATCCAAAACCCCAGGAGGAGAATAGAAGAGAGGGGACTGTGGTGTGGCCATCTCCTCTGGGGGGTGTGATTTCTCACTTTTCCTCTCTGTTTCTCTCAGGTGAGTGCATATGCCCTATGACAAAAATCTTAAAAAATAAAATAATAAGAAAAAAATTACCTAAATGTATCCAAATTATAATGTATATCAGTGCAGTTTTCATGTTTGAGAAGGGTAAAATAATTTAGAAAAAATATCAAATTTTAAATTTTCTAAAAAGCTGACATTGTAAGAATGAAATGATTGATGGGGGATTTTAACTGGAAAAATATGACTCATAACATCTTATTTTGCATTTTATTTATATCACTGAACTTATGCTGGTTTTCATTGAAAATGGTGAAATTATTGAAAATCAATACAAACTATCTTCAAAACTTTTGAAAGAAAATGTCTAATGAAAATCAAACTTTTAAAAATAATTTATTCTGGATCTGAATCAGTTTTAGCTAGGATAGATTTCCAGGTAAGAATTAGAGAACATAGAAATTTGTAATTGCTAAAAGGATTCTTAAGGTTTCTGTTCCTCAATTTGAATTTTGATTAGTAAGAGGCAGAACAAAGTATACTATAAACTGAAACTAGACACGCTTAGTCAGAATCTCTAAATCTGATGTATTTTATTTCAAGAGGGATTAAGAGTTTAATCTTGGGTAGAACTCATGAGTTGCAACCAAGCTGTCTGGTTAGAATCCCATTCTACCTTGTCCTCACTAGGATGACTGTGCAATTCACTTGATCTTTCTGATCCTCTGTTTCCTCATCTGTAAACTGGGCTTGATAATAGACCCAAACTAAGATTATTGTGAAGATTTAGTGAACGTAAAATGCTTAACTCAGAATCTAGTATATAAAGAGTAAGCATATTTTATTTGACAATGTTGATATATATTTTTATGAAAAAAGCCCAATCCTAGAATTGCTTTACCCTTTCTTGTTTTTTTAATTATTTATTTTTATTTATTCAGTCATTTATTTTATTTTTTTGGGGGGGGGAGAGAGAGGGAGAGAGAGAGAGAGAGAGAGAGCGCAAGCAAGCCACCAGGTCCAGGACTTGAACTGTGGTTGGCCATGTGAGAGTGCCTAGCACCTTCACCACCACGCCACCTGCTGGTCCCTGCTTTACCCTTTCTTATAGGAACTCTTGGAATCATAGCTTTCTTCTCAGTAGAAGATTAAAGTAGAGCTCTAAAAATATTAGAAAGCAAAACCACCTGCAGAGGATGTCTTTTTGTCTTCCAACATTATATATTTACCTACTGCTGGGAAAAATGATGATAAAAGCATAGCTCTAAATGTACATACACACATCATTTCATTTACTAACTCACAGCCCTTGAAGTGGGGAACACCAGCAACTTCAGCTCACAAAAGAGATGTCAGCACAGAAGGATTTATATTCACTGAAGATCTGACAACTTTATGAGAATATTACTACTGTGGTCCCCATTCTGTTGATAGGAAAACTGAGGCTTGAAGAAGCTATGGAACTTGACTAAGATCACATGGGCAGAAACTGATGAAGCTATTATTCGGATCAAGGTAGTATGACTCAAAGCTTACCTCCTGATTTTGTCATCTCAATTAGTTCCAGCTTCAGTAGAGAGGACATAAAAAGTGTTTTGGTGATTTAATGTATTTCTGCATAATCTTCAGGACCTTTTTCTGTATTAGGGTATACCATTATAGCCATTGCAACTTTATTAAAATTGAAAATCTCACACAGACATAACCCCTGCACATAGCTTTTTCCATCTAATTCTACTGCCTGGTTGAATTACTAGTCAAACTCTTCTTTTATGTCAACATTTAAAACTATTCATGATTTAAGAATTAATTTTTTTCTAGTATATTTTTCAAATACTCAGAATATGTTCTCTACCAAGGATTATTTAAAAGCCAGTCTCTCAATGTTGCTATCCACAAGAAAGTCTAGGAAGAACTTGATGATTTAGGACAAGCAAGTGGTATGTAGGTTAAGGCAGCTGGATCCCACATCACCTACTGTGCACTTGGAGTCCTGCACCTACCAGCTTAAAAAAACACATGTGCATGCATTCCCAAAAATCCCAAGAGGAGAATGGGGAAGGGATTATAGTGTGGCCATCTCCCATTGGGGGTGGTTTCTCCCTTTCCCTTTCTCTGTCTTGGGCGAGTACATGTTCGCTATGGGACATAGTAAAAGGGGATTCTAACCCAGGCAGTTTGATTATAACTCCTGAGATCTACAGAGATTAAACTCTTAAGTCCTCTTGAAATAAAATACAACAGATTTAGAGATACTGATGAAGAATCTCTAGTATCAATCTTAAAAAAAAATGAATAAAGAGAACTTGATAAGTAGACATTAACTTTAAGAAAATATTTATAAAAAGTATGGAAGTAGCCATTACCAACCAAATAGTCTAAAGAAATTAGGTATCATAATTCCATAAAACAAATTCTCTGCTTCTCCATTCTTCCTGAATTCCCCCCATATTTGAAATATCTTTAATATAGAGATAATTGTCTCAAATTGCCAATTTTACTGAATCAGTACAGTATAAAAACAATTTTAAAAACATCTTACTAAAAGGTGGAGCAGCTAAATAGGTAAATGCTGGCTAAAAAATATAGGAACTAGTCAGCATAACTATTATTGTGTCCTCCTGTTTTCTCCTAATGTTCTTTGACCAGACCACAATTAATAAAGCATGAACACTTGATTGTTATAAATTTTATTAGAATAATAGAAAATAATACATACAGATAACCATAGGATACACACACAAGAATTTAAAGATAAATTTTATACTTTTCAATATGAAACAAAATGCATATCTCATGGAGATATATAGTTAGAAATGATGTAAAACAATAATCATCTTGAAAATGAAAAGTATAGGAGCATATTATAGGAATAACTAAATAATAAAAAGGTACAACCCCATTATATTTACCATAAAATACAGGTCATTGGAGAAAGTGTTGCCCCACTTTTTGACTGGAAATAACAATGGTCATATGAAATCTATTAGTCATTCAGATTTTTCCTACATATATACAGTATATACAGACCCCACAGAGAAAGTTATAAATATTCTTCTCTCTGTATGTAATGACTTTATCTTAAATGCAATCTCCAAGTGTAAAGTAGTGTTTCATGGGGCTATCTGATTTTTGCTAATTTTTAATATTTCTTGATATCTGAACTATTGGTTTCAAGTTCTAATATCTTTGGAAATATGAACAAGTTCTAACAAAATGTGAAATTGGTAGGAAAGAAGCTAAAAAATTGATTTTGCAATGTTGAACACAATCAGCCAATTTTCATATATTCTTTACATATAGCTATGAAATCATGTCTTCACCAATCCTTTGAAAACCACATATTGAAAGACGGAGTCATACATATCAAAGTCAGCAGCATCTCCATGGTTCTATTACAAATTCAGCTCAGGAACTAAAAAGCCTGCCAGACTCACTCAATAGATGGTGGGATTTCATTAAAATAGCAGCTCCACTGTTCAAAAATGAAAGGGTCTCTTAATGACATGAAATATTAGAAATGGAGGATTGTGTGGATATTTGGATTGAGATTCAGGTCATTCCTGATTTTCTCCATCAGATTTTAATAAATTCTGAAAACTTGTTCATAGGTATGAAGGAAATAATTCCTTTTAATATTTTGTTTCAATCATTTGAAAGGTTAAAATATGGTTATTTTCAATTTTATACCATTGAATAAAACAGAAGCATTACCTAAAGTATAGAATGCAGTTGTGGAAAAATGCAGCTGATTCTTATGCCTTTTATATACTTAAGGAAATTCATGGTAACATTTTGCACAGGTTCGTTACATTTGGGGTTAAGAAGCATTTCTTTCCCAATTTTCTTCTTCAATTTTAACAGGTAATTCATAGGGCAGAGTCAGATCAGATCATGTTCTGTAGAAGAATAATTTAGAGGTGTAGAAAGTAAAGTGATTTCTAAAGTCTTCACAAACATTCAGTAGTACTGGCCCAAGATCAATCTTCCAACTATAGAGTAACATTTTCCAACTATAGTCTTTGGAATCACATGCTACTCCTTTCTGACAGAATAATTTTTAAAATCTATTTTTCACCTGAGGTGATTTAATCAACATTGTTAAATGATACTGATTAAGACTAACAAATAATGCTGCTGTGATGGGAAATCAGCATGTGATTTAAATAAAAACGTTTTCCAATGTAACAAAAAAAATTGTGTGTTTGTGTATGTGTGTGTATATACACATTGGAGTGTGAGTCTATCCAAAGGCAGTGCTTAAACTCATAGCTTAACATTTATATCAAAAGTCTGAAGTATGTAATATGTAAATTCCTTTGGTATATCAAGTAAATATTAAGGCATTTCTGAGTCCTCTAAAAGGATTTACTGTTTTATTATATTTATATTTTAGCTATAGTGAAGTAGAAAGTTAAAAATACAGAGTTGAAAAAAGAACATGCATAATCACTGCATTTCATGAAAGCACTTTTTTTTTTTTGGTAACCAATTAACTTTCCAGTAAGTAATAAAAAAGAGCTACTAACACCACAGGGCATTTACAATAAAGAACAATACTATAGGAATATAACTTGACATAGGGTGAAGGTTAAAGATGGCTGACGTTGATCCTCTTGCATCCATATCTGTCAAAGATGACATACAGCTCATTAATAAGGATTGTACCAATATATAATCTGGGTGCTAGAGACTGAATGCTGTCCCCCATTCCTATGTTGAAATTCTAATCCTAAATAGTATTAGGAACTGCAGGGCCTTTGAGAGGTGATACTGAATCTGTTGTGTCTTGATCTTGAACTTCCTGGCCTCTCGAACTGTCTTGTTTATCATATTTCCAGTTTGTGGCGTTTTATTATAGCAGCATAGGACTAAGAAATGGGGTAAAAGCTATGTCTCTCTCTTATCAAAATCAAATCATGCCATGAGACTAATGTGGGAGCCATGAGTTATTAGTCCTCATTTTATCTTTCCATATAGTATGTACCAGTTGCCAAGAGTATCTACAAAACATTGATGTGTTTAAGTTTTCTTAAATGATTCTAGGCTTTGTTCATTTAGTATTATTTAAGTTTAATTGAAATTGGAAAAACAACTTAATTATTTTGAAACCATTATACTTGAACACGGACAATTTTGCAATAATTCAATGGTTTGATTTAAGGAAAGCTTCATTGGATGAGGGTTTGAAAAATCTGTGCTTATTTCTATTTTATGTATTTCTAGGTAAATTATTATGCATAATATAAGAGACCATCCTTAAAAAGCAAGTACTAAAAACTCCATTTTCACAAAGCTGGCCTTGTGCATACACTAGTCTATGCAAACTCAGCAAGATAGCAGATGTCAGATGAAAAGGCTACTTTTGACTCAGCAGCCCTAAAATGCTAAAATAGTGTCCGTCCCTGCAGAAGCATAAGAACGTACTTTTTAAAAACAGTACCAAACCCATCCACATTGCAACACTGACTCTATACCTGGCATTATTCGGAGAATAAGAAGCATTTGCTAATTACTTTAAAACATAAATAATAATAATAAGCTGAAGTTAATTCCTCATTTTGGTTTACTGAAGTACACAGTTTTAGAAGTGTCTGTAGTTCAGAATGGTTTTTATAGAACTCATTTCTGAGATAAGTCATTTCTTTTTTCTTAGTATATCGTAGTTTTTATTTTTTTTAGTCTTAAGTATGTCAGTCATAATGATTTCACAGAAAAATTAAATTCCTCCAATCATTATATTTTGTTTTTTTCTATAATTGTCAGTCCAAGATTAAAGACAAAAGTTTCAGTCTTGATTGACCAGTATTATAGACTAGGCTGAGCTCAATGAATGGAAACAAGGAAGACAGTTATTTATTCCACTAAGAAGTACATAATAAAATATGAAGACAGATGGGCTCCACTAGACTTAAATTGAGGCTGAGAATTCCAGATGTGGGATTTAAAAGTAAAGGTAAAATTTCTTCTACCATTGTCACTGATAAAATATGTATGCCAAAGTCTGTTTCCCTTAACTGGACAGTAAAATAGGTTTCCTTTGGATTTTGAAAGAAAATGTTAGTATGTACCTCCTTTGAAATAGATACAAATTTTTCTATAAAAGGTATCTTTTGGGGACCATCTCTTGGCTTTGATAGTTGAGGCACTGTCGGGGCTAACAGCACTGATGTAAATAAAGAGATAATGATTTCAACCAACTTACTGGTTATTCTTGGAATCCTGATCTGTTCACTGCTGGTCCCATCTCCTCCATCCGTTGTAGCCTTCACCTCAATGATATAGTCCTCTTTAATAGGCAGCAAAAGTTCAGCTGAAGTTTTATTTGTATTCAGCACTTGCATATTATTTTGACTGCTAGTCCTATAGAAAACCTAAAATGAATGAACAAATGTACTTTTTAAACTGCCCACTTCCCTTTATAGAACTTGTCACTCTCATATTACCTTATTTTGCTTATCTTTTTATACCACTAGAATATAAATTAGGTTCATATAGGTCTTAGATTAGGGAGTAGTGCATAGTAGAATCATGAGGTTCTCAAAATCAAGGAGGTGGGTGAAGAGTGAAGTTCTCCCATGGAGGAGCTCAGCTGGATTGGATATCTGTGGGGCTGAAGAGATACGGCATGCGTACTGCACGAATTTTGAATGCCTGGCCAAGAAATCAGTGCCAAACAATCTTAGTTGTTTTTTAAGTACTATATAAGTAAACATAAGAATTAGCAAACATTAAAATTAACACACAGTTTACAATGTGTCCAAAATTTCCATCTGAACAAAATTATATCAGGTACCTCTGTTTAACGAATCAGACATTTTGGGAAAATACCCTTTTTATGAAAAATTTGTTATCTATGTGAAAATTAAATTACAGAAGTCATCATCAACATTTAGAAAAAAAATAATTGAAATATAGATTGCCTTGGAAAGTACTTCTGAAAGCAGGAAAAATAAAGCATTGCAAAAGATACAACTTACTTTATATCCTGTTACTTCTGATTCATTCTCCATGGCTTTAACTTGCTCCCAATTAAGTAACACTTTAGTTTCTGTAGCATTCCAAACAACATTTCCCGGTGGCTGACTGGGAGCTTGAAATACAAAATGAGAAATTAAAACAGACTTAAGCATGGAGTGATAGTTTACATGAAGCAGATAAACGACTCAGCATGTTAAAGTACTTTAGTATCTTTTTGGTAACGTCTGGTGTATAGATGAAATAACAAAAAAAAAACAGAGTAGCTAAATTTATATATTAAAAGGCATTTTAATTAAATTGTGAGATAGTTCTTTTTATCATATTCGTCATATATTTTAAGGTATCTCTCGGTCATTGCTGTAGTCTCCTGGGAAACGTGTTGCTAGTGGAGAGAAGGAAATTCCTTTATCCACCACTAGAGGGACACTGATTGATGAGCCAAAAAAGGCAGACTTACTTGAGAGAAATGCCAATTGAACAGATTAAAATTGCATGAAATGAAGTGTGGATGATTTTTAAGCCAGCCTTGTATGATGAGATGGGCAAAATGAGAGGCAATAAAAAATAAGAATTACTTAGATTTATTCTCATTTAGTTGTAGCTACATATATGAAAAATTGCAAGAGAGAGTCCATATTTTAAAGTCTTTGTCGTCCAAGTTTAAATCAATTTTTCAGAAAAAAAACAAGGCAAGACACTAAAAAGTTAATGAGAATTCCATTAGAGAATTAATGAAACTCTCTGAGATTTATAAACTTGGATTCATAGTTTAGTTCCCTCTCATGAACACTGGATAGAAAACTCATCCTGGTGACAGGGTGGTAGTTAGGAACATTTGTCAATAGCAACACAGTACACAGAAAATTCAATTTCTTGTCAGTCACAAAACAGCAAACATAATATTATTCATTTGGCAACTGCATCACAATTACCCAAAACAGTGCTAGAATATGTTGTATTTGTGGATTTAACCACAAAATGTGTTTGGCTAGCTGAATTTGTAATGGGAAAATGATATAAAGGATTGGTTATCCAGAGAAATTTCTAAACATCATTGACTCTTGCCTTGAGGGAAATACAGCTGGTCTTACAGATGGGAAGAGCTCTCAGATACATTCATGTGACTAATGATACCAAACAAGCCTGTGCTCCCTGGAGATTCTTTTGCTTATTGTCTTCCCTTTAATACTATTCTGTTGCCTTTAAAATTAACAATAAGTTTAGGTCAGTTAAGATTGTCTAAACTGCAGTGCTGTATATGTACATAAATATATTTAGGTTGAAATACTGGGGGTTATGTTTGGCTGCTCACTTGAAATGATATACAAATATAATTGTGAGAGAATCTTCCCAATATCTATGATTCTCTGTGGCCCAATAGCACTGTAAAGGACAAGCATGGGTCAGCCACAGTGGGGCAGTGGTAACACAGTCCTCCATGATGTGTTTCGATATAATAGAAAGTGTGAGTAATGTTGGTGGAACCACCTATCTCTATACTGGACTTGCAGAAGAAATGGCCACAGATCGAACTAGAGTTTAATCTTCTCTGAGTCCGAAAGCAGAAGAATTTCGTGAATTCAGCCTCAAATGAATACCTTTTGAAATGGCAAAAAGAAAAAAAAATAAAGGAAAAGGGAAAGGAAGAAATAATAAAATGTCCTGGGTCTGATTTCTCATTTTGAATAATGGGGGTGATTGTCAAGTATCAGGTAGTCATGGACTATTTTTGCCATTTTTGTATTTTTTTTTAATTGGCTCTGTGTTTTCAAAATGTAAACTGCTTTTGCCTCATACCAAACAATAATATTTGTACAGTAATGTGCTGGATATGACAGTTACATTTTGGTACTTTCTAAAATAAATAAAAAATTTTACATTAACTAAAAATGGGCTTAAAAATTAAAAAAAATTAAAATCTTAAATATGCTTGTGAAGTACCTTAAAATCATCTCTTATTACCACTGGTAAGAATAACACCATCTGGGAAATTCTGGAGTAGATAAACTCTCTTCCATGTTTTGAATTCTATCATTCTTAGTAATCGATCCTTAGTGAACATCTGTAATTTCTTAGGTATGGTAGAATGTACTTTTGTATGATTTATATAATCCTTATTCCTTTGCATTATAATGATGCTCATTTCTGTACATAGGTGATAGGAACTCAAGTTTAAAAATAAGATGGTATACTCATAGCAGCATCATTTACAACCATCAAAAGGTGGAAACAACCCAATTTTATATACATAATTATATATATATATGTGTACACACACATGTGTGTATACATATATATAATTGTCATTATATACATATGTACATATATATATATAAATATAAATAAATGTCATTCCTCCTTAAAAAGGACTGAACTTCTGACACATGCTATAACATGGGCAAGCCTTGCAAACATCATGCTAAGTGAAATAAGCCAGTCACAAAAGATAAATAGTACATGTTCCCACTTGTATGAGATATCTAGAGTAGTTAAATTCATAGGGACAGGGGCCAGCAGGTGGCACGGTGAATGGGATGCTAGACTCTCACATGGCTGACTACTGTACAAGTCCTGGACCCAGTGACTTGAAATTCACGCTAGGCACACATGTGTGCATGCCCCAAATCCCAGGAGAAGAATGTAATATGGCGGACTACAGTGTGAAACTCACCCAATGGCAATCATCTAAAACACACAAATTGTTGTTACAAAAACACACAAATTCATAGGGACAGAAAGTAGAATGGTGGGGGGTCCAGGTGGCAGCACAGTGGTGAAAATGCAGTGCTCTGCAAGGCTGACCTACATAAGAAATTCCAGGTTTGTATCCAGAGATGTCCCTGAGTACTCCAAGTACCTGTGTGCCCCTAATCCAGGGCTGGTTGAGGGTGGAGTGGATTGTAGCACTGAGACCATATTGGAAGCCCTGTCTCTCTATCTGTCTATCTCTAACTGGCAGTGGGTAGGGGTTTGGGGTGTTAGGGAATGGGTAGGCTGCTCCTTCAGTCTGAGTCCTGGAGTGAAGGCTGAAGGAATCAGATCTGAATATCCCTTGTGATGGACATAAAAGTATAAGTAAGAAAGAAACAAAATTTGTAGTTTAGCACTGAGGTTTCGAGATTTGGGTTACTTAAGCTTGAACTAGCCTGACCTATTATTAACCAGTAGTCTAAACAGCTTTTAAGCCACACAATGAACTTTGTAAAAGCATGGAGCTGAGTAATGAGGTGGAAGTGGGCAGGAGACAATGATAGCATACTTTCTATGACTTCTAGTTTTATTTTTGTATCTTGTGTACAAGTGCAAACCAGAATAGATTGAGTTCCAAACTATTAAATCTAACTTGATATGTATTCTACATTTTTAAATGTTTTAAAGTCATTTGCCAACATTCATATCCTACAGATATTTCCTCTGTCAACTCAATTCTATTGCTGACAGCATTCCAAACTGTAAAAAAATATAAAAGTTAATTTAATTCTAGTAGAAACATATTGGGTTGTCAGGAAATTCATGATGCATTTTTGCATAGAAAAACAGAGAAAAATATGTCCTAACTTTCCCAACAACCTAATATTATTACTAGATTTATTGCATAACACTAATCAACCGACTATAAAATTATCTGAATAATTTTAATGTTTTGTTACAAAGGTAATAGTAACTTTTTTTTAAGACAGTGTTTTCATGTCATATTCGTCTTGCTCCAACCTTCCAGGTGGGACTGTTGGTATGTGCCACTGTGACCAGCCTTTATGTATGACTGACATTCACATCCATGCCTCCCAGATTGTAGAGCAAAGTGTCTTATTAACACTCACCACTGTGGGTGGGCCAAAAAAGAAAATGTTATCTTGAAAGGTTTTTTATCATTGTTGTTCTTTAAGCACCCATCCTGATCCTCTGTGTGTTTGAGTCTTTTGACTCCTCTATATTAGCCTTACAGCTGTTACTTATTCTGTAAACATATGCCTAAAAACAAGTAATTACTATAATATTCCTGTGATTGCATAAATCAGGGAATATAAGGCATGTCTACCAACAGGAAAAAAAGGCTAAATTAAATACCTTACAGTGTATTATCACAACAATATTATACATACACGTATATAATATACAGATTACTCAAAATACAGTATAACTGCCATAGTATAAGAGAAGCACTCCTGGGACCAGCAGTTGGCATAATGGCTATGTTGCTGGACTCCCATGTAGTCGACCATGGTTCAAATCCCAGACCTGGTCGCTTAAACTCCTCTCGGGCGCATGTGCATGCGTGCCCAAGATCCTGAGAGGAGAATGGAGAAGAAGGGATTGTGGTGTGGCCATCCCCCGGGGGGATGATTTCTCACTTTCTGTCTCTTGTCTCTCTCTCTCTCTGTTTTTCTGGTGAGTACACATGCTCTATAGCAAAAAAAAAAAAAAAAAGAAAAAGAAAAAGAAAAGAAAAGAAAAAAGAAACTCTCCAAAGAGCACTCCTTAGAATATAAGTCTGCAAAGACAAATGATCTTAATAATGGTATTTCTGAGTGAAGAATTCCTTAGAACATAAAACTGCAAAGACAAAAGATAATAATGTTATTTCTGAGTAAAATGGTATTTCTGAATGGTAGAATTATGGGTGACTTTAACTTTCTTCTTTACTGTTTTCTTCTTCCTCAAATTTTCTATAATAAATATGTCTTTCCTTATACAATAAAAAGTAGAAGATGTTAAAGAATATTATTGTCCGAAGTTTTAATGGTGATATTTCCATAGTGGTGATAGTGACGCTGGCTGGCATTTACTTTCAAAATATGGAATTTCAAGAACATGTGCTTGCTGTGATTAATTATACAAAACTCAGTATGTTTCCCAACTCATTTTCTTGGCCACCTGATGGTAACAAGATGACTTACATGATAAGTAACTAGAAGACACACTTTGTACTTGGACTTCACTTGAGATGATTATTAACATTTATAATTAAGCTGCTTCAATGAGTGGCACTGTACAAAAATCAAGTACAAAAGCCACTTTCTCTCCAGTGAAATATATTTGTTTTATAATCACTGAAACTATTATAAATGGATCTAAGTTCTTATCATAGGAAATTGACTCATATTTTAAAACACCACAAAACATTGACATTTTTAGTCATTTGAAACTCAAAACTGACTGGCCTTGAGATCTAATCTAGAATGACAGGGAAGTGCTTTTTCTTTGTTTTCAATGACTAGGAATTTCTTTCATCAAAATTTCTCTTTCTTTGGATCATGAAGTTCTTGGAGATCATAAACTATTAGCAGAACATTTATATATGTCTAGAGGAATCAGAGGCAAGTGGGACAGATTTTTAAAAGTACCAAAGCTCTTAAAAAATAAAGTTCGCAGATTTATACATTTGGTCAGAGGATTTATTTGATTATATTTTAGCTCAAATTTCCTGCTTGTATTCTAGTAAAATTCAGCAAATATTATTACTTTTCTTCAGAGTTAACAAAATCAGGAATAACTGCTGAAGTCTATCTATGGGGTGAAAGTGGGGAACAATCAGAAATCTGAGGAATGCACGTTTATAATGTAGTTCATTGTTGTAGGTATGATTTGTTGTCTGTCACACAGGAACATGATTAGGTCACATGGGTATGTGGGATGTGATACTCAGAAAAGTCACCAATAATTATTGGTCACTTAGAAAGAAATTACCTTATTGTCTTTCCACTCCTTTGGTGAGAAAATTGGATTTAAGGACTCCTAGGTCTCAATGTCCCTTCAATACTAATATCACAACAAAGAAAGAGCAGGTTCAGTGATCTTTAGCAAGACACTATTACTAATATTTAAATGGGAGGATAGCCTACTTTTTTATTGTATTTATTATTATTTAATCTTACTATTGTGTTCACATCTATTTACTCTTTACTGGTTCTTCATTTCTCAGAAGTTTTCCATTTTTTTTAATTAAGTAAAAATGTCAGTGTCTAAGAAAAATATATTAAGTAAGTATTTATAGAGGAGGTTGGAAGAAATGGCAAAAATTGAGAAGGTGACTCAGATGTAAAATTTGGGAATGCCTGCCTCAGTGTATATCCTGAGCCAAAACTTAGAGTGGGCATTTATATCATTTGGTATAAAAACTTTATAACTTTTAAATTATGTGTTTGAAGGTAGACCATGCATTTAATCAAAAATCTCTGAAATATTCTGTGTCGTATTCTTTTAGTGTTTATCTTATTCATATTTTCTGAAGACACAGTTAATGGTTTCCTTAAATTCAGGGAACCGATTTTGGCTCAGCTGCCATGGATGAGCATTACATTTGAGAAAGTAAGAACTCAAATGCAATTGTACCATTTACCAATTACCATTTACCATTGCCAATTGACTGTTTTCTTGAGTAGATACACATGTACAATATTTAGTGGGGGCATTAAAAAATAGGGTCCCATTTTGTTGAGAAATCAAACCAGGCAACATCTCATCTGGGAGTAACTGGCTCTCTAGTCAAGGCAGGCTGGGGAGACAGCAAAGTGAATAAATGCAAGATACAGTATTTGTGGCAGCCCTAAGCATGGTGCACAAGAATTAGGTAGGGAAGAAGCCAGGGAGCAACAGAAGAAGGAGGGGCTGCACTTTTAAATAAGGTGGCAGGATGGCCCTGAAGTTATACTTGAGAGAAGACCTGAAAGACCTGGGCAGTATGTCCCATGAATACCTGGTGAAAGAGTTTTCTAGGGAGAGAGAACAACACATATAGAAACTCTGAAGTAAAAGTGAAGTCAGAGAGGTAAAAAAAAAAAAAAGAGCAGAAAATGAGTTAGAGCAGCAATTACAGGGAAGGATTGGGCATTCTAAGGATTTAGCATTTATCTGGAATGGGATGGAAAGTGACATCATCTGGGCCTTACGGAGGCAAGGGCAGACGAGGGCGGAAAGTGAGGGGCCACAGCCTTGATCCATGGGGGAGGTGGGGGCAGCTTGCCTAGGTTGGTGGCAGTGAGTGCACTAAGAAGTGGCAGGGGGTCAGCCCATTGCCTGGTAGTTAAGGTAGCTGAATCCCACATGGCCAACTGTGCCACTGGGTCCCAGACCTGGGGAGTTGAGAGATATCTTGGGTTCATGTGCATGCATGCTCAAAGTTCTAAAAAGGAGGAAGAGAGAGAGGAGAAGGGGTTACAACATGACCATTCCTCATGGTGTGGGGGTGGTGCTTTCTTGGTTTACCTCTCTCTCTGTCTCTCCCTCCATGAGTAAATGTGCCCTCTGGCAAAATTGAAAAAAAAAATAGTGGGAAATTCTTTGTTCTTTTTCCTAAGTTTATTTCTTCTGTGTATGTGGCAGAGAGACATCCCAACAAGGTTCTAACATACAATCCGCCACCAGCCTCAGCAACCACCCCTCCCCCCCAGGACATGGACATCTGCATGCTTGCAGTACTCAGGGAAGTCTCTGGATATGAACCGGAAACTTTTCTCTTGTGGGTCAGCCTTGCAGAATGACACATTTTACTGCTGCATCATCATCTGGCCCCCCAAATGGCAAATTCTTGATAAATTCAGAAGTCAGATTCCGGATCACTTGTAGGGTATAAGAGAATGAGATGAATCAGTGGTGATGCCAAGACTTCTGACTCAAGGAACTAAAAGGATAAGTGTTGAATTTACCGAAATGGGGCGTGTTGTAGGAGAGTTTTAAAATAGGGTGAAAGTAGCATTTAAGAGACCGGCAGGTGGTGCGGTGGTTAAGGGTGCTGGAGTCCCATGTGATTGACTACGGTTCAAGTTCCAGACCTGGCAGCTTGCTTTCTCACTCTCTCTCTCTCTTTGGTCAAATTAAAATTAATTAATTAACTAGTTAAGTAAAATATTTATTAAAAAAAAGTAGCAGTCAAGTATCTATAAAATACTCAGTTTTAGATCTTAGGGGCCAGCAGGTGTTGTGGTTGAGATGCTGGACACTCCCACATGGCCAACCACAGTTTGAGTCCCAGATCTCGTGGCTTGCTTTCTCATCCACCCCTGCAACCCCGGGTGTGTCTCTCTCTGGTAAAATTAAAATAAATAAATTCTTTTAAAATCTTATCAGTTGATTCTGAAAGATATTTGAGAAACTAGATATATCCATACACAAAACAGATTATTTGTCCTATGTATTTTTTTTTTACAAACTCTGTACATAAAACCAATACATTTCATCATTTTAAGCCATCTGCAAATTTTCCTCATCAGTCCCTTTCTGTGGAAGATGATATTAGGAGTTGCTCTAAATTACTGAAACTCACCTTAGATTACCTAAAGGGACACATTAGTGCTTAACTTGAAAGGCTTTTAAAAATCACAAGTATTTGGATGTCAAATATTAAATGTTTAATGGAAGCTATGGTACTTGTTATTTTAAACTTATCAGAAATATCACCTAAGATCTTATATATGAGTCTTGCATAGAGAATTCCCTGATTATAAGTACATGAAGTATGGTAAAGGACTATAGGATGTGTTCAGTCAAGACTAAAAGGATAAGTGTTGAATTTACCGAAATGGGGCGTGTTGTAGGAGTGTTTTAAAATAGGGTGAAAGTAGCATTTAAGAGACCGGCAGGTGGTGCGGGGGTTAAGGGTGCTGGAGTCCCATGTGATTGACTACGGTTCAAGTTCCAGACCTGGCAGCTTGCTTTCTCACTCTCTCTCTCTCTTTGGTCAAATTAAAATTAATTAATTAACTAGTTAAGTAAAATATTTATTAAAAAAAAGTAGCAGTCAAGTATCTATAAAATACTCAGTTTTAGATCTTAGGGGCCAGCAGGTGTTGTGGTTGAGATGCTGGACACTCCCACATGGCCAACCACAGTTTGAGTCCCAGATCTCGTGGCTTGCTTTCTCATCCACCCCTGCAACCCCGGGTGTGTCTCTCTCTGGTAAAATTAAAATAAATAAATTCTTTTAAAATCTTATCAGTTGATTCTGAAAGATATTTGAGAAACTAGATATATCCATACACAAAACAGATTATTTGTCCTATGTATTTTTTTTTTACAAACTCTGTACATAAAACCAATACATTTCATCATTTTAAGCCATCTGCAAATTTTCCTCATCAGTCCCTTTCTGTGGAAGATGATATTAGGAGTTGCTCTAAATTACTGAAACTCACCTTAGATTACCTAAAGGGACACATTAGTGCTTAACTTGAAAGGCTTTTAAAAATCACAAGTATTTGGATGTCAAATATTAAATGTTTAATGGAAGCTATGGTACTTGTTATTTTAAACTTATCAGAAATATCACCTAAGATCTTATATATGAGTCTTGCATAGAGAATTCCCTGATTATAAGTACATGAAGTATGGTAAAGGACTATAGGATGTGTTCAGTCAAGAAATACATTTGATTTTAATGGTACTTCAGACTGGCCTACTTCCTTAGGTTTCATTCATCCATTCAGCATTCACTCAACACTTAATGAGTGGCTCCCAAGTGCTGGGTTTGTGCTGGGCACAGAAGGACTCTT
>NW_006159660.1:1553509-1598149 GCF_000334495.1 Tupaia belangeri chinensis | reverse complement strand
CAGAGGGGAAGACAGATAGCAAGCAAGTAATCAAAAATGTTATTTTGGTTCATTGTTCCCTAAGTATACAGATAGTTCTCCTCATAATGAAAGTCATAGGAACTCTACCAAAATTCTTAAGATTCAAGACTAAACCACATGAAAATTTAGGATGATTATTAAAAACTACTAGTTTTCACTTTTGGTACATGTTTGAAAAGTTATTAACACAAAAATTTTAAATTAATACATGTTCTGCATATACAATTTTAGGATAATTAAGGATTTTAATTACCTCTATGAATTTCACTCAGTGTAGGAAACTTCTCCCTGATAACAGCTACAAATCAACACATAAATTCTAGTTGAATTGAAGTATAGTATTTCTGGGAGATTTGATTCAGTTGGAATTCCCATCACACTATAGCTCTGTGAGCATGGAAGTCCTGTTTATCTTTGATATCTGTACCTTCTTCCTAAGCTCAGACCAAAACCACAATAAATACTGGTGTTAAAGTCGTCATACATATTCTTTTCTAACTGTATGGTTGAAGGATAGGAAAACACAGCGGTTAAGATTAGACTTGGTTTTGAATGGCCATGCTATTACTTACTCTGAGATCTACATAGTTATAAAACCAACATGTGCCTCAGCTTCGTCATATCTAAAATGAAGATGCTAATAGCTTTCAAGTCATGGTGTACCTGTAAAAATTAAGAATCAATATGTGAAAAGTACTTAGAACCATGACTAAAAATTGTTGAGTAAGTTTTAGCCATTAATATAATAATTGTTATCATTATCACGTGAAAATTTCTACTCTAAATTTGGTATTTACATACTACCTCTAAATTATTAGGGGTTTCTGCATCTTTTTAAAATTTTATTTCATTTATTATACATTATCACGATATCCCTATTGATGTATAATGTCTCTTCCTCTGTCTTAACAATTCAGTAAGTTCTTCACTGATTTCACACTGTCACTTACAACCATAAATTCCTAATGAGTAATAATATCAATTATTAAGTCAGAGGAAAGAGCCAGATAAACTTCTATGTATATATTTTTACAACCAGAATTTTTGATTGATGCTGTGTTTTGAATAAATAAGGATATATTAGCTCATCAGAAAAGTCACGATGTATTTTTCTATGCAAAATTCATCATGAAGTTTTTGACAACCTAATATATTGAAACCTTACTATTTCAGAATTGTTTTTGGAAAACCAAGTCCATTTAGTGAAAAGTGGTACAAACAGCATGTGTGATGTGTAAGAGGAAAGGCTTAGACTTCTAATAATTAGAAAATGTTAAATTGTCACATTAGTTGGTTGTTTACAAATGGATGCTATTAAATCGATTTAAATAGTTTGCTACTGAACTTTTGCTCTGCAATTCTCATTATACTAGGTAGTTGTTAGTCACACTCTTTTCCTCATATAATACAAATATAAGTATTCAAACTTTCATGATCAAATGAACATTGATTAATTAACACCCAAAATAAAATTATATTTCATAAATATTTTACATTATGTGCAAAAGTGCCTCCCTGTCATACTCAATTTTATATTATTGGAATTCTTAGCAATTTTAGCCACCAAATCTAGGTTTAAAAAAAAATAGGAAATCATTTGTGGCAACAAAGATGCACTAATGAAATTGGCACCCGAGCATAATAATTGTCTCATGCACACATAAAGCCAGTTAAGAAAACATTTTATTATAAAATTTTAAAAGAAATTAAGAAAACATTTTCTGTTTTCAAAGATTTCATTGTGTTCAAGTTACCTAATTCCTTCATGCCCCACATTTGTCAGCTTTAAAATCTAACTATTAGTGATACCTACCGCCTGGGTTAGTTAAGACAATTATATATGGCAATAGCCCTAAAGCATGTGGGACACAGAATGCTTTCAATTTCTATTAGTTGTGACAATGACAATAGCAACTGTAACTCAGATGCCTGCATTATGAGGAAGGTAAGAAATATAAAGATTAAATATAGTGGACTTAAAAAATTCTGCAAAGTAGAATTATAATAAAAGTTTTAGTTGGTGCAAAAACTGTCGAAATCTGTGGTTTTTTTTTTTTAGTAATACACATTTTTCATGAACTTTTTGACGATCTCATAGATATTTGTGCCACCAGTTTAACTGTGATATATGTGAGACACTCCAAAATTGTAAACCACTGGCTTTCTTATGGACCTATAAAATTATAACTTAAATTGGAATTTTTAAATTTATCTGTGAATGCAGGTAGCACAAAAGTCAGCTTTGAAGATATCCCTGACATCTCTGTGTAGATGCTTTTAAAGTGTCAATAAATTCATGTGGGCCATCATCTTCCAATGATAATTTTTAATGTATATTGTCATATTTCAAATAATGTAGGCAGGAAAAGGGAGGGAAAAAAAAAGACTCCATATTCTTTGGAACTAACTTTAACTTAATCATGCTTATCAGAAATCCTCAAGCTTTGGAGAACCAAAAATGCATGAAAGTGAACCTGACTAAGCTTATCACAGTTCAAAAAAAAGTGAACAGATCAGATTTAACTTAACATTCCACACAAAGATTTTTCAAAAGGGCACATCATTAATTTTCACATGGAATCTCTATCTAAAGAGTTAGGGATATCATGAAGAACAAGATTAAATAAACTAGAGTTCACAAGGTTTCTGCTTAGATTTATATCATTCAGTGGAATTAACAGCATGGATCATCCATTTAAACTGATAAATAAGGCTATCAAATTTTTCTGTTTAGAGAGGTTTTTGCTCGTCAGAGAGACAGGGAAAGATGCGGGAAATCACCCCTCGGGGAGATGGTCATGTCACAATCCCTTCTCCTCCATTCTCTTCTCAGAACTTTGGGCATACACACACACATACCCAGTGTCTGTTTTAAGTCGCCGGGCCCAAGACTCGAACCAAGGTCAACTATGTGGGCGTCCAATGACATAACCGTTATGCCATCTGCTGGTCCCAATAAGGCTATCATATTTAATGCTAAACTTGTTTTCCTTGCCATTCAAAAAGTGGAAATATACATACGAGTTTTCTTGGTGGTTGCATTAACTGTGGCGCTAAAGGGACCAGCCCCGGCGCTGTTGTAAGCCCGGACAGCCGTGTAATATGCCAGGTTACTCTTCAGGCCCTGAAGCCTGGTTGACGTCTCATTTCCTGCCACTTTAACTTTGTTTGATGATTCTTCTTCACCTCCATCATTCCAGTATCGTACCTGGTAGACAGAAGACATAACGCATGCAGAGTTGACAAAATACTGCCCTTTTCGTTAAATAATTTTCTTTAAAATGGGCAGTTTACCAATTTACTAAGGACCTGTATACACTAGGTGCTACTTTAGGCTCTGTATCACAAAATAAATACATAGAAAAGGAACCATAGAAGGAGATAATAATAAACAGGTAACACGAAGCAGATAAATTCAGGGAGAGTAAGCGCTATATGACCAGATTACATCGATGGGAGAATAAAGGGAAACCTGAACGAATATCTAGTAAGCAACTCTCTCTCCTTTCTTGACCCTTGAGTACCTCAGCTCCAGCGCAACTGTACAATATTAGTAATTGTGAGCAAACTCCCCTGGAGAGTGAGGGTCCCTCTTTGAAGAAAGTGAACTATCAGAGAAAGAAAAAAATAAATAAAAAAAAGCTGGCAGGCCACTGAATTGTTGTACAGTGATGGCCAAATGTCCTGAGTACGTGGAACCCCAGCAAAGAAAAGTTGTTAAAGGAGGAGCTAACTTTAAATATATATGCTAAAATATTTGATTATATTTAGTATTCTGGATCAAGTAAAATAATCTCAGACTTATAAAGACATATATATGTATAGCAGAAAAGTATGAAATTAGGTAAAAATATTTTATTGGAAGAAGAAGGAGAAAGTAGAAAGAAAAAAAAATGTCCCTTCACCACCTCTATTTTATATTATAAAATCCTGCCATGTTTTACAGGGAAGTTTGGATTACCCACGTAGTAAAAAAGTCCAAGCCAACAACAAAATATGTAAACAAATGGCTCATGAAAAGTACAGCTATTCTCTGTGTAGAAATAAGACCAGGTATTACCATTGGATCATCTAAAGCAGAAGCCAGATGGGTAACAAAAACAAATAAAGCAAACTAGGTACATATTAGAAGAATAGGCTTTTTTTTTTTTTTTACTTTTATAAAGAAACAAGCTCTCTCCTGTATCTCTTGCAATATGTAGCTTTCTAGTCCTTCATTTCATTTTTCTACTCTAACAGGAAAATACAAAAACATTTGTAATTTGTACAAGTAAAAAGCTGAGCGCAGTGAAAAGGGCAGTTGATCCTTCATTCCTCAGAGTCTTGGAGGCAATAAAGACTCAAGGGGCTATTGCAAGCTTGATAGCAAGGGTTCCTCTCAGTAATAGGGCTCCTACTTCACTCTAGCTGACTGGGGGAAGGTGGGTCTGGTGTCTACAGATTTTACTTTTAAAAAATAGAAAACAGAATCCTGATTTTATTGTGAAACACCTGGGGGGTGGGTGGGTTCAGTTTTTCAAAAACAAGTAAAACATGTATGGGGATATAGGGTAACCAGCTTTGGTACTCCAAGTGAAAAACACAAAGTTATTATCTTTTTTTACTTTTTTTAAAGTAAGCATCTATACAATTCTTGTTTTAAAAATAGTATCACGGGACCAGCAGGTGGCATGGCATGGTGGTTAAAGGTGCTGGACTCCCACATGGCTGATCACAGTTTGAGTCCCGGACCTGATCACTTGCTTTCTCACTTTCTCTCTCTCTCTCTCATTCTGTCCATCATTAGTCAAATTAAAAATAAATAGACAAATAAATACAATTAAATATATATATCACAATATACATACCAGATTTTTCAATAGTGATCCCAAATTAGGAAACATATTTACTAGATCAATATTTTCATACATTAATATTTGTAATAACCTCCCTTAAATTCATATCAAATGCTGTTTCCATAAATGTGTTTCTGTGCATTTTTCTTGGAAAAGATTTAAAGCGTTTTTACAGGCATCTCAAAAGTAGGAGGATGTGAACCCAAACAATTAGGGCTGAAGTTAATGCATGGTTTCAGTTATAAAGTTACAGCCAAACAAAATGTGATGGATACTAAAGGCTTGTGTCTATTCTAAATTCACCAATATTAAATGTTGTAGGTACTGTTAGGTGTAGATGACTCAAAGATGATGAAAGACTTTCTCTGCCTTGAGAGCACCATCTAGTTAGTAACTAAGAATAACACATAATCAAAAATTATAATAAAATGTTACAGACAGCCTGATAAATTGTGGCCTGGCATATAGTACAGATTGTGGGAAAATCACATAAATATGAGCTATGATACTGCTTCCTTAATAAGTGAGACAGTGGGGGCACGGAGGAGTTATACAACTCTAACAGGGTAACCCTGCATAAACTCCGGTTTCTTGTTAGCTTCTAACTCAGAGGCCATTCTTTCCTGAGATGACAAATTACCACAATAAAAGTTGCCTAAGAAAGTATTCCTTAACATACTGATTGAAAAAAAATTATAATTGACAAATGGAATGTCTTTTATAAATCTGTTAGAAAGTACTTGAAGGTTCTTGATAGCAATATGTTTTCAAGTACTTTAGCCAATCTCTGTGTATCAGAATGGGAGTTTTATTTTTAGATCTTAGTTGCTGAGAAGTATTAGAAATATCTAGACACAGAAAAATCTTAGACAAAATTTGAACATACTAGCTAGTTAAAACTAATTGCAATCTTAGTAACTTGACTTAAAAATTGAATCTATGTAACAAAAGCACTATCATTAATATTGTAAGTTTTCTATACATGTCCAAAAATGTTCCATAAAATTTTACCCTAAAATGTTTATATAAGGCTAGATCATTTTCTAAAAAGATGGAAAAGTTGAAAAAAAAATATGAAAGACAAAGATCCCATTTTCCCTCTCCTTTTGTTCTGGACTTAAATAGTGAAAAAACTATCACTGAGAGAACAAAATATCTCTATGCTATTTTGGATTTTTATAGGCACAATCATAATAGAGGGATGGAAAATATAAAGTATCTGGGCTAAAGGAACAAACTCTGGAAATGTAATTGTGCAGAAAAGAGTTGAAACTGACAGAACATAATGGTAGCATCTACAATAGATGAGCAGAGGACAAATATTACAAAGCCCCCAAGGAACTCCACTAACACGAGAAGACATCGGTAGCCTCAACCAGAGGGAGACTTAGCTACAAGATTCTGATCTGAAATGGATTTAAAAATAATTATATTCAAAATATCCAAGCTTCTTAAAAAAAAAAAAGGACTGAATCTATCATGCAGGAAAAGGAGATAGATTTTAAAAAAAGATTAGTCAGATATGAAAAATAACAAGCAGAATTGGTATACTGAAAAATATAATTTAATTGCCATAGGGTATGCCCACTAGCCAGAGAGAAAGAGTGAGAAGGTGCACTCCCCTCCTCAGTGGAGCATGGTTACACTGCAGTCCTTTTTATGCTATTTCTCTATCCTGTTAGAAATTCGGACATACATGCACATATGCCTGGTGTGTTTTTCAAGCTGATGGGGCCAGAATTCAAACCGTGGTTGCCCAAGTCAGATTAAGCTTTCAGGAAAGGGATGAACCACTGCATCTGGGGCCTATCTCTAAAAAGCTAATTTCTAAGAACAAAATCAGTAACAGTATTTTTTTTTTTGGAGAGGTTTTTGCTATAGGGAGAGGCCATTCTTTCCTGAGATGACAAATTACCACAATAAAAGTTGCCTAAGAAAGTATTCCTTAACATACTGATTGAAAAAAAATTATAATTGACAAATGGAATGTCTTTTATAAATCTGTTAGAAAGTACTTGAAGGTTCTTGATAGCAATATGTTTTCAAGTACTTTAGCCAATCTCTGTGTATCAGAATGGGAGTTTTATTTTTAGATCTTAGTTGCTGAGAAGTATTAGAAATATCTAGACACAGAAAAATCTTAGACAAAATTTGAACATACTAGCTAGTTAAAACTAATTGCAATCTTAGTAACTTTACTTAAAAATTGAATCTATGTAACAAAAGCACTATCATTAATATTGTAAGTTTTCTATACATGTCCAAAAATGTTCCATAAAATTTTACCCTAAAATGTTTATATAAGGCTAGATCATTTTCTAAAAAGATGGAAAAGTTGAAAAAAAAATATGAAAGACAAAGATCCCATTTTCCCTCTCCTTTTGTTCTGGACTTAAATAGTGAAAAAACTATCACTGAGAGAACAAAAAATCTCTATGCTATTTTGGATTTTTATAGGCACAATCATAATAGAGGGATGGAAAATATAAAGTATCTGGGCTAAAGGAACAAACTCTGGAAATGTAATTGTGCAGAAAAGAGTTGAAACTGACAGAACATAATGGTAGCATCTACAATAGATGAGCAGAGGACAAATATTACAAAGCCCCCAAGGAACTCCACTAACACGAGAAGACATCGGTAGCCTCAACCAGAGGGAGACTTAGCTACAAGATTCTGATCTGAAATGGATTTAAAAATAATTATATTCAAAATATCCAAGCTTCTTAAAAAAAAAAAAAGGACTGAATCTATCATGCAGGAAAAGGAGATAGATTTTAAAAAAAGATTAGTCAGATATGAAAAATAACAAGCAGAATTGGTATACTGAAAAATATAATTTAATTGCCATAGGGTATGCCCACTAGCCAGAGAGAAAGAGTGAGAAGGTGCACTCCCCTCCTCAGTGGAGCATGGTTACACTGCAGTCCTTTTTATGCTATTTCTCTATCCTGTTAGAAATTCGGACATACATGCACATATGCCTGGTGTGTTTTTCAAGCTGATGGGGCCAGAATTCAAACCGTGGTTGCCCAAGTCAGATTAAGCTTTCAGGAAAGGGATGAACCACTGCATCTGGGGCCTATCTCTAAAAAGCTAATTTCTAAGAACAAAATCAGTAACAGTATTTTTTTTTTTTTGGAGAGGTTTTTGCTATAGGGCGCATGTGCTTGCCAGAAAGACAAACAGAGACAGAGAGGCAGAAAGCGAGAAATCACCCCCAGAGGGATGGCCACACTGCAATCCCTTCTCCTCCATTCTCCTCTTGAGATCTTGGGCATGCACGCACACGCACCCAGCGTGAGTTTAAGCCACCAGGTCTGGGACTCGAACCGCAGTCGGCTACATGGGAGTTCAGCGACACAGTTGTTATGCTAACTGTTGATCCCAAAATCAGTAACAGTATTAACTAAAGATCAAGGACTGACCTCGTGGCCTGATGGTTAAGGGAACTAGGTTTCCCATGACTGATCATGTGATTTAAATCCCATTCCACCCTTGAGACACAAACCAGGCATGTGTGGGTGCATGCATGCACTCCAAATCCTGGTAAGTTGGAGAAATGGAGATAAAGGATTGTAATGTGACTATGGTCCATTGTGGGGTGCTTTCTTCTCTCTCTCTCTCATTCTCTGATGAATACATGTGCCCTATGACAAATTTTTAAAAAGAAAAGAAGAAAAAGAATCTGAAGACTAAGGGTAGGAAAAGGAAATAAGTAACCAAGAACAGAGCCTGAAAAAAGAAATAAAATTTATGATAGGAAAGTTAAGGGACACAGGATAGAATGAAAAGTTCCAACCAGACTTCAAAAAGCAGAGATCAAAGACAAAGCAACATGCAAAGGGAAAATGACTGAGAATTTTAGCAAAGTGAAGAAAACCAGGAATTTTCATATTGCAAATTCAGTCTGAGTTTAATGCAGGAAAAATAATAAACAAATCCACTCTAAAGGAGAAGGTTCTCTATTGTTTTCATCACTAGAAGCTGAAAGATCCAGTTTGCCCTTTGAACACTCATGTGTCACTATACCTTGATTTGCTAGTAAGAATGGACACCTGGAAAGGGAATTAACTGCATGTCTTGGCCCAGCTGCGGAGGACTTTGAGGTGGAATCGTGTCTGAGGAAGGCTTGTCTGCCTTGGTCATCAACACGTCTCTGTCACTTAGAGCAAAGTCTGCAAATACTAAGCTCTTAGGGTTGTTCTATTGTTGAATGACTCAAACAAATGCAGTTTAAAAATTCCTCCCTCCTTCCTATCAGAGATGCACCAAGGTAGGTATTCAAGTGCTGTATTTTTATGCATCAATGAAACACTGTAAGTCCAATTTCTTGATGGGATACTACTATTTGTTCTCAGAATCATAAAACAAGTCCACAAGCCAATTAAATATATATTTTTACCTGAGTAAGTAAACCAAAGTAGACTTGAGGAATGATAGGATTAAAATATTCTCTCTTATGGCTGGCAGGTGGTGTGGTGGTTAATGCACTGGACTCCCAAACGGCCAACTGTAGTTTGAATCTCAGACCTGGAGGCTTCCTTTCCCACGTTCCCTCCCTGCCCCTCTATCTCTGATCAAATTTAAAAAAATAATAATAAATAAAACTGAATAAATAATTATTTAAAAATTGTTATCTCTATTTCTGCATGTAATTTGGTTATTCCAAAAACAAATGTTCTTGCTGCAAGGAGTTCTTAATATCATTGCAACAAATATTTCAGAAACTTAAAATAAGATGCAGTTATAATAATAATGCATTAGAAAATGACTTTTTCCCACTTAATCATTAAAGAACAGGTATGATGTCAGAAAGACTCTTAATAGGTTGCAATAATTATGTTTATACTTTTGAATTTTCAGAGAGACAAATATTTTAACTTAGTTGTTAGACCAGACATAGTTAAATAAATTAGAAGCAGGCAAAATGCACTGAAATGTCTTCCAGGAAGATAAATCCAGTTTCTCCTCTATTCTTTTTTTGTTTTGTTTTGTTTTGTTTTGGAGAGGTTTTTGCTATAGGGCATGTGTGCTTGCCAGAGAGACAGAAAGACAGAAAGCAAGAAATCACCCCCCAGGTGGGATGGCCACGCCACAATCCCTTCTCCTCCACTCTCCTCTTGGGATTTTGGGCATACATACACATGTGCCCAGCATGAGTTTAACAACCAAGTCTGGGACTCGAACCATGGTAGACTACATGCGAGTCCAGCAACATAGCTATTACACCAACTGCTGGTCCCACTACTCTTCTTTATTCTGCTTTTTGTAATGGGAGGGAAAGCTGACTTATTGAATCATATCAGTTTGGCTCCTTTGCTTGTGGCTTATCTCTGGATTTAGCCAATAGGAAGCATTGTATAGACAAGTGGGAGAGAAGAAAATATGTGATACTCATTTCCCTATATCCCTTAAGGCTGCACCATGGTTTGGTTGGAACTAACTATGCCTTGTAAAGAACTCAGATCCATTTGTAATCCTTACTCACAAAAGACTACAGTCACAGCTCTTTCTGGAAAAACCAACCCTTCCACCCTATCCAAAAGTCTGCATTTTATTCACTTAAGCTTTTTGTCTGCCTCATATTTATTTATACATGTCTTAACTGTCTGCATCTAATTTTTCTGTGTACATCAACTGATGTTCTAGTAAAGCTATAAATACGTCTTAACAGTCTGCATCTACTTTTCCTATGTGCATTCAACTTGTGCTCTAGTAAAGTTAATCCTTTGTCTGATAGCAAGGGATAAAATACAACACATATCATTCTTTCCAAGGGAATGCTCATATTCTCAAAAAAAAAAAGTACTCAGATATTTGATCTGTCCCATTCTGATTAAAACATTAGGAACTAATCACATTCTGTGGAGGCTAGATGAAGGCAGCGATGAAGTTTTAGTTGGGCATTCTGTTATGTTAGTGACATGCTTCTGCCAAAGTTTTAAAACTTCTACAAGGTGTGCCCCCAAATATGCTGATCTCTATCATTCACAAGTGGAGACTTGTTTCAATCACTTAGAGTCATTCTCCCCAATTTTCTCTTCCAAAATACAAAGTGACTGTAAAGAAAACGGCTGCATGTATGTATCACACTGGCACTTTGGAGCTTTCATTCTGCAGGCACCCACTCCCCATGAACTTAGAAGCCTTCTGTATCCTTTTATCATGTCTGTATCTCTTGTCTACCCAAAAGGGCACCAGAAAAGATCTAAGCCTGAGTGTAACGGCTCAGCAGATGAAATAAATTGGAGCCCAGGGAAATGAGCTCCTCAACTACTGCTTGGTCAAATCAGAAAGAAAATTAGTCTAGATGCTAATGATGATGTGTGCTCAGCATGCCACATGGCACGTGATCAACCCTCACTGAGATGAGAGGAAGGCAGGAGCTATTAACAATTTTAAAGCCAAATTGGGGAAAATGCAACCCAGAAAGTTAGCCACATGACTGATAATTAAATACTCTGCTAAGTCACTTTTTTTTTCCAGGTTAATTTTGAAATCATTACTGAAATGAAGCAAAAATGTATCTTTATCTTCATAGAATTACATAAATTATTTCTCAAGTTTTTCCCAATTAGCTTGTTTCCTTTTTCTTCATAGTCACCAAGCACTTGAACACATTTTTAATCCTTGTTTCCTTTCTTTTTTTTTGAGAGATTTTCACTGTAGGGCGCGTGCGCTCGCCAGACAGACAGAGAGAGACATTAGAGACAGAAAGCGAGAAATCACCCCCAAGGGGGGATGGTCACGCCGCAATCCCTTCTCCTCCATTCTCCTCTCGGGATCTTGGGCACACACGCACACGCGCCCGGCGTGAGTTTTAAGCCACCGGGTCCGGGACACGAACCACGGTCGACTATGTGGGAGTCCAGCGACATAGCCATTACGCTAACTGCTGGTTCCCATCATTGTTTCCTTTCAATACTACTGGGTCACCAGAAAAGTGGGGTCATCGGAAAAGTCATGATGCATTTTTGCATAGAAAAACGGAAAAACACATCATGATTTTTCCAATGACCCAACATGTTCATGCTACATTTGGGCATTTTCTTTGTTAACTCTTTACATAAATAGGCAGGATGTAATGCCTTTTGACCATAATTAATTTCAAAAAAAGTCACTTTTTTCTCATCATGCTTGTCATCTTTTGGCTTTCTGCCCTAATGGCAACATGGATGTGGTAAAAAAACAGCCACTGAACCTTACATTGGCATTGCGCTAAGTCTTCTGATATGTCTTCACTGGTTTTCAATCCTTTACCTTCAACAAAAATCTCATCCCAAAGCCCAATCTTCAAAACCAAAAAGGAAAGCCACAAATGTCTTTGAGCCATCTTGACAATGGCTGCTTTACCTCATTTAATTTCTCAAGCAATGCTGTGAATTACTCACCACTATCTGTATTTTAACTGAGCCTTGGGAATTTTTAGGAACTTGTTCAAGGACATATGGCAGTGAGACATTGGAGCCCAAATGGTATTTAAGCAATCAGCACATGTCTTTTTGTGTGTCTCACATATGCTAGACACTACTCTAGGCACTTGGGATACCTCAGGGAACAAACAGGCAGAGTTCCTCTCTTGTGAAGTTTAGCTCCTAACTTAGCAAATGTGAGTGCAGTTATGTCTGATTCCATGTCGGTGTGGACTTAACTGGACACAGTGCTGGCTCAATGAGCATTTTAATTTTTCTGTCTTTCAGCTGAACTCTTTCCTGACATGACCAGCAATGGTGTACTTCTTTCTTATAGAATATCCTTATCTACATGACTCCTTGCCAGCTAAAATTTACATATTAAAAACATACCCAGCTCCATGCTGTCCAACAGTCACTAGGGATAACTAACACTCCTGTTGTGCTTGGAAGCCCACAAGTGCAATTATCTATATTCTCTCATTTATTTCTCTTAACTATTTCACAAGTTATAACCAGGTCAGAAATTATAATCCTGCCACGTGGTTTGTCAAGAGCAAAGTTATTCATGGTGGGTTGCATCTTGGTCCCCTTATCTGAAAAGTGTCAAATGTGTTCATTTATTTTCTTTAAATAAATTAAGATTTAAAATTCAGTCTCAACTTCTGCTCAGCTAATGGGAATTCAAGTTACTCGTGGGGCTCCCATCCCATAGCCTTGCCAAGAAAACTTACTATTACATTTGATTCAATCTCTTTAACTCTAGAAGTTCAGGCTCATATTTGGTTAATGGTTAAGTAACCAAAGGTATGGAGCATAGTTGTTCCTTCTGTGGTCTTGTCATCACCCAGGCACTGCATGTAGAAAGATATGAGGCCCAGGAGTTTTTGTAAGCCCAGCTATTTACTTCCTCCAAGGTTATCCTAAGTTGCATTTTCTCTCTTCTCACCCTAAAGGGTACATGAAACAATTTCCTTAATGGCTCTGCAAACAAAGCTAGGGAGGAAAATATCTTGTAGGCAACTCCTCTTGATAGCCTTCTCTAAATTCTTTTGAGGAAAGGGAGCACAGAGTTGAATATTTGCTTCAGAATATTTACCAGGGAGAAACAGATAAATCAATACCCCCAAAACTCTTCCACGACATGACTCCCACCTACAGATGGCTTATTGTCATGAGCTAGAAATTATGAGAAACACATTACAGATCCAACTTCATTCAATCCTCTCAAAATCCAAATGAGGCCAGGCCTATAACTGTCCCCATTCAACAAGTGAGGAAAATAAGGTTCACAGAATTTAAATAACTTTTGCCACACAGCCTGTACATGGCAGAATTGGGATGTGCCACAGGATTAGCCTCAGAGCTACAATTCTTTTCAGCTATGTTCCTTCCAACCCAGTTATTCTCACTGTCAACACCACTGCCTGGTCTCTGACCGCTACGGAACATTGTGCCATCTTGCATTGCTTACATCCACTGTCATGGAGATAAATGAATCTTCCATACAACTGGTCTTGGCTTCCTGTAAGTTACTGATCATGTTGCTTAAGTGTATTTAGGTGGTCTTTTATTTCTTCATTCCCACTTTCCTTTCCTTACATCTAGATGATTCTGTCTCTGTTTGGGTCTCTCTGTATAAAGATCAGTTTCTTATATTTAAGTGTGCAAGGTGTTTCCTCATGGGAACTTAGTAAAAGTGTACATTAAGAGGACCTAGTCCTCATTGTTTGGATTCAGTCAGTGGGTCCAGGGAAAGTTCTATGAGCTCATCTTAATAGTAAAATTAGGTAATTCTGGTGTAGTGTGTGTGTGTGTGTGTGGGGGGGTATTCCATGGACCATGCTTTGATTATCAGTCTTTTAGCCTATTCTTTCTGTATTTCATCACTGATATTTATTCAGGTCAGTGGTTGTTTAGTTACAGAGAATGGAAACTCTTTCACAGTAGTTCAAATATAAAAGAAATTTGCTGAAAAGGGCAAGGGTAGTATCATAAAAAAAATTCAGGCAGGCCACTTGAGAACTGGACAGTTATCAAAGAGGTAGTCTATTTCACTCTCTTATGGGCTCCATGAGCTTCTGTCTTCTCTATTCTTTAGGACTGAATGAGAATGTGTCTCCTCCATCTCATCTCTACAGACCAGCTCTGTCCTGTTCACATATGGCCTGAGCCCTAAGTTTGACATATCACTGCATTATACTCATTAACTATAATATGTGCATTGCTTACTTAAATATCCCAAACAAGAATGTGATGGGGCTCAACTTAGGGGTCCATATATTAATTGTTTTTATCATGTGGCATTTGATACAACCATTTGAGGATGTATTGGCAAGAGGAAGAAAATGTGGCTTCAGCCCACATTATTTCCTTTCATATTCTTTTATTGTAGTTGCTTTTTTACCCCAACTAAAGTTGTTTTTATTCAACTGGTTGAGTGAAATTCAGTATTCATTGATTATCAGGTGGGATAAAGTGCTGGTATGAAATTTCAAGTAAAGGCAGACTTCACCTTAGGTGTTGTTAAGAAGAACTGAAATGAAAGGATACAAATTAACATGATAACATACAGACATAAGAAATTACCAGGGCTACCAGGTGGCTCGGTGATTGAGGATGCTGGACTCCCATATAGCCGACTGTGGTTTGAGTCCCGACCTGGTGGCTTGCTTTCTTACCTTCTCTCTCTCTCTGTCTCTCTCTGTTCAAATTAAAATAAATAAATAAAGTTAAATCAAACAATTATTTTAAAAAATAAATAAATAAAATAAATTACCTCATAGCCAAGTAAGTGTCCATTACTTAACTTCCAAGGAATAGTATTCCATGAGACTTTAATTTCTGAAGAAGACAGGCTATTTGCAGAGACTTGAGATGGGGCTATTGTAGGCTCTGTATAAAAACAAATTAATTTTTACTGTTAATTTTTAAAAGTCCATTGAAGCTTTTACTTCTAAAAAATACATTTTAACATATTTGAAAATTTAAAAAAATATTCTGCAAAAATATCTGAAAATATTCATGTCTTAAATATATAGATACTAGTCTGTTCTACTTATTAATGAGATGGCCTCATAGCCATAAGCTTTTCCTTGTTAAATAGGCACAACAACCTCTACTTTCCTGCTTTATACTCTTTCTTGGTATCTTCTTTTTCTTCCCTTCTTTCTTTTTCTTCCCTTCTTTTGTTCTGTTTTTATTTCCCTGCCCTTCTTCCCACACTTGTAACTTAGAAACTATTATGTCCATAAATAGAAGTTATTCTTGGTCAAAGTCAAGTACAGTTCATTTTCTCAAAAGCATTGAGTGAGACTCATGAAAGGACAAATGTGAATGAGATGATGTCATAGTCTTGAAATAGCAGGTAGATGTGTCCATAGTTTATTACACTGTAGGAATGTCTTCTTTTAAATAAACACTCTTAGGGGTTTAAGGGATTCACAGTGATTCTCCCTCTTAGGGGACAGATATGATCAGAAATCCCTCTCCCTCAATGTCCATTTCTATGTTAAATGAGCCTGCTCCTTGGCCATGTTAATCAATGATAAGATAGATTTTTAGTCTAAGGATGGGCCTATTATATTTTCTCTCTGAAGAATTTGAAGCTTTCGAGATGCAAGAAATACATCTTGGAGCCAATCAATCTAGCATTCTAGAAGAGCCGACTATTTTCTGAGCCCCAGAGATTCTTGGTTTAAGGTTCTTTGTTGAGTTTGGGATTTAACCCTTCCTTTGATTTAATGAAATGTCCTACTACATCTCCAAAAAATCTGTTGTGTTTTTCATAGGCAAGCCAAATCCATTTATGATCTTTTACATGAAAAGAGCAACTTATCAGGGGCAAGAATGATAACAGGAGAAGAAAAATGAGGAATCTAAGATTGGGATAAAGGCTATGGCTATCCCTTCCTTCCAGCTACCAGACCTCAGGTTTTAGATGCCCAGTATAAACAGTGTCCCCAAACTTCCTGATTAATTTTCATTGCTTCCCAGACCTCAACCTGCCCTTATAATTCCTAGAGACAATGGAGATGAACAGAAGATTCTTCTTTTTTGCAATGACTTTTATAATACTTGTTACAATACTTATTCTCAGAACTTAATAGATCCACAAAAAATTCCTGGAAGTAATAAATGAATACAATAAAGATGTAGGATACAAAATCACCATACAGAAATCTATAGCATTTCTGTATACAAACAGTAGGCAGACTGAGATAGAACTGAAGAAAGTAATTCCATTTATCACAAAAAGTATAAGATATCTAGCTTATAAATCTAACCACAGAAGTTAAAGACCTTCACAAGGAAAACTATGAGAAGCTAAAAAAATAAATTGAAATGACACAAAAAATGGAATGGCATCTCATGTTCTTGAATTGGAAGAATTAATATAATTGAAATGGCAATACTACCCAAATTAATCTACGTTTTTAACACAATCCCAATAAAAGAACCAGAGACATTCTTCACAGATCTAGAAAAGACAATCATATAATTTGTCTGGAATCATAAAAGACCTCATATTGCAAAAAAAAAAAAAATCCTGTGCAAGAAGAGTGGAGTGGACAGTATCTTACTCCCTGACCCAAAATGTACTATAATGCTGTGATAATCAAAACAGCATGGTATTGGCACAAAAACAGGCAGGTGGACTAATGGAACAAAATAGAACAAAATAGAGACCCTAGAAATAAACTCCCGAACATACAGCCAACTGATTTTTGACAAAGGGTGCCACTCAAAGCAGTGGGTAAAGGAAAACCTCTCTAGCAAATGGTGCTGGAAAAACTGGGTGTTTACTTGCAGAAAAATGAATCTACTCCTACCTCTCACTATTGACAAAAATCAATTCAAAGTAGATCAGAAATCTAAACCTAAGACCTCAAACTATAAATCTACTGCTGGAAAACTCTGGGGAAACTCTGGGAGACATGAGGTAGACAAAGACTTCTTAAATAAGACCCTCTCTCCCCCAGAGCACAATCAGTAATCCCCAAAATAGACAAATGGGATTACATCAGATTAAGAAGTTTCTGCATGGCAAAAGACACAGTAATTAGTGTGAATCAACAGCTCACAGAATGGGAAATTATTTATGCAAACTATGCCTCCAATAAGGGACTAATAACCAGAATACACCGAGAACTCAAGTGGCTTACCCGAATAAAGATGGTCAACCCAATTAAAAGATGGGAAAATGAGGTGAAAAAACAATTTTAAGGAAAACATACGAATAACCAAAAGGCATATGAAAAAATGGTCAACGTCCCTCATCATAAAGGAGATGCAAATCAAAACCACAATGTTTATTGCGGCATTATTCACAATTGCTAAGACATGGATCCAACCCTAATGTCCACAAACCGAGGAATGGATTGAAAAACTGTGATTCAGATACCCTATGGAATACTACTCAGCCATAAAAAAACAACAAGACCCTAGCTTTTCACAGAAAGTGGATGAATATGGAAGATTTACTGCTGAGTGAAGCAAGTTAGGCTATGAAGGAGAAAGATGGTATGTCTCTGCTTAATATATGCCAACTGTCTGCACTCTATGGCCAGAACTGAATGAATAGAGGATATAGCAACATAGAAAATGGCTATAGATACCAGATACAGTGTGGAAAGAGGGTGAGAAAAGGAGGAATCTGGGGAAAGATATTAAGGAGAAAAATAGACAAGACATTTAGAGGACAAAGAAATGGGTTATTATCTGTTGATGATAGCATGTATGGTATCCCCAATTGGACCCGTGGGAAATGTATTCATGTTGGAACATTCACTTTACAAGCTAAGTGACATATGTGATTGATTGTATAAAATAAAATAGAATTTAAAAAATACACTTAGAATTAAACTAAAAAAGAAAGAACTTAATGGAAAATTAGGTGACAATAGGGGCTTGGAAGTCTAAGGAAAATGGACTTTACTTGTATTTAAGAATAATAATTCTTTTTGTAACATCTATTCATGAGCTCACAATAGTTAAGAGCAAAAATGCTGGGTTAAAATACTGACAATATTGGGACCAGCAGTTAGTGTAATGGCTATGTTGCTGGACTCCGATGTAGTCGACCACAGTTCAAGTCCTGGACTCGGTGGCTTAAACTCACACCAGGCACATGTGCGTGTGTGCCCAAGATCCTAAGAGGAGAATGGGGGAGAAGGGATTGCAGTGTGGCCATCCCCGTTGGGAGGTGATTTCTCGCTTTCTGTCTCTCTCTGTCTTTCTGGAAAGCACACATGCCCTATAGCAAAAACCTCTCCAAAAAAGAAAAAAATAATACTGACAATATCATTAACTATATGGGTATTGGCGATTTATAATCTTTCTCAACATGCTGCCATTTTTCTTATGTATAAATGAGGAGTAATAACAGTACCTACAATCAATTCATCATTTGAAATTCAAATTTGATAATGTCTGGCAGATGGTAAACATTCAATACATGTTAGCTCCTGATATTTTTATTAGGTAGAACTACATTAGATAGCCAATATTTGACTGTTGATCTAAAATGGCAATTTTATATGAGTCTCTCTTTTTTTTCTTTTTGGAGAGATTTCGCTATAGGACATGTGTGCTTGCCAGACAGAGACAGACAGAGAGACAGAAAACTAGAAATCACCCCCCAGGAGGCATGGCCACACCACAATCCCTTCTCCTCCATTCTCCTCTCGGGATCTTGGGCACGCACACACATGCACCCAGCGTAAGTTTTAAGCCACCCGGTCCGGGATGCGAACCGCAGTTGACTACATGGGAGTCCAGTGACATAGCCATTACGCTAACTGCTGGTCCCCTATATGAGTCTTTTAACATTACTATATTTTAAAGCAGTCTTGAGAGAAAATGTAGATGTCTGAACATCAGGGTGTAGGTATAAAAGAAAGGCAGGGAAATGGAATAGGGTTAGAGTGAAATACATATATTTATATATACATTTATTATGTCATTGGGAAAGTCGTGACATATTTTTCTACGCAAAACTGTGTCATGGCTTTCCCAGTGACTATGTATGTGTATATATTCTATTATACATTATATTATATATTATATATTTTATATTGTATATACATATACACACATATACACATGTGTGTATGGCTCTATACAATTGCATACACACACACACACACACACATATATATATAAATGTATATATAAATATATGTATTTCACTCTAGCCCCATTATATTTCTCTCTCTTTCTTTTATACATACCCCAATACTGAGACATCTACATTTTCTCTCAAGACCACTTTAGAAAATAATACGTACATATACACATATATATTGGGTTGTCAGAAAAGTAATAATACATGTTTGCATAGAAAAATACATCTTGACTTTTTTGACAATCATACATACATACACACACACACACACACCGCAGCTGAAACTCACATCTTTCAAGTTTTCACATTCTACACCTTTAAATGTCCTACTTCTTCTGGTCCTAACTCATCTTCCTACCAATGTCCTTTTCTTAAGTCATTGGAAACTTGGGACTAGGAGAACTCTAAGAGAGTATCTTATGTTTACCCCAAGAAGAGTGAGCTGTGGAAAGCTGTGCTGCTTTTCAAGTTGGAACTCAGAATGTATTTCTTTTTATCCTCATAAACTGATTTTTAACTATTACATTCTCTATCCATTGAGTCTTAGATTTCAAGTCAGTTATGGTAGATCTTTATGACCTGTGCTGAGAATTTAACTATGACTTTCATCATTGTTGTTTTAAAGGAACAGATCTAAAGTCACAAGAACGGCCAAGTCAGTTTCTGGGGCACAACAGGTTTATTAGGTTGGAACTGCAATAGAATAATGAGTCCCATACCTTCTTCTGCAGAGAACACCGTTGTCACTGGGCTAAATGGTCCTTCACCTTTGTTATTATAAACACCCACTTTAACTTGATAGGGTGAAAATGGCATGATGCTTTCATTCCTAAAGACATATCTTGGGGTATCAGGGGATGTCACTACTGTCTGGATCCAGTTGGTAACCCCCAGAGGGCGGAAAGCAACAACATACCCAAAACCTTCACCATTCTGTAGTTCTTCTGGGACTGGCTATAAAGGAAAGACATACTGAGTCACCCTTACACATCAGGGCAAGGCAAAAATGAACAGAGTGATAATCCTTACTCTTGCAAAAGTCATCAAATAATAATCTATACTGTATTAAGCAGCTGGATATAAAAAGGAGGAAAAAATCAGTGGGAGAGTCATGTCAGCTGGTTTTAAACAGACATTTTCACTCTTTCATAGACATCCAGAGGATGAAATGGAACTTTCTGTGATTATTTAGATATCCAAGCAACCCTTGGCTCAAGTGTGAGTTTCTAGTAAGAAGTTATACTTTTAGTTGAATATATATGATTTCTTAATAAAATAAAAATGAACTAATTCCTAATGTTGACTTTATAGAAAGAAACATCAGCATGATACTTAAGCACAAAAAGACTAAAATATTATTTAAAGCAAGTAAATATAACTTATTAAACTCAAAGCTTTATTTCAGTCATGTCAAAAATTATTTTTTCTTGGCACCAGCAGTTAGCGTAATGGCTATGTCGCTGGACTCCCATGTAGTTGACTGTGGTTTGAGTCCCGGACCTGGCGGCTTAAAACTCACGCCGGGTGCGTGTGCGTGCGTGCCCAAGATCCCAAGAGGAGAATGGAGGAGAAGGGACTGCGGCATGGCCATCCCCCCTGGGGGATGATTTCTCGCTTTCTGTCTCTCTGTCTCTGTCTGTCTCTCTGGCGAGTGCATGAGCCCTATAGTAAAAACCTCTCCAAAAAAAGAAAAAAAATATTATTTTTTCTTCAACATCTTCAAGTAATACAGATAATTCTAGTACTTTCTGACTTAATTCTGTTAATTATCTTTTTCCTCATTATAGGATAACACGAGGGATGAGAGAACTACTAGGAAAGAAACAGATTCAAGCACATGTTGGAATATGTTGCATCACCAGTGGGGTGAGCATGGCTTCTCAGAAAGTCTCCAGGGTAGCTCAAGAGTTAATGATCACGGGAACCAGCAGTTAATGTAATGGCTATGTCTCTGGACTACCACATAGTCGACCGTGGTTCGCATCCCGGATCCGTGACTTAAAACTCACGCCGGGTGCGTGTGCGTGCATGCCCAAGATCCCGAGAGGAGAATGGAGAAGGGACTGCAACGTGACCATCCCCTCTCGGGGGTGATTTCTTGCTTTCTGTCTCTATGTCTCTCTCTGTCTGTCTGGCAAGCGCACGTGCCCCATAGCAAAAACCTCTCAAAAAAAAAAAAAAAGAGTTAATGGTCAGGACATGATTCTCATCCCTATGTTTACCAGCCAGGTGACCCAGAGCACATTATTATCTATGAACCTTAGTATTTTTATAAAATGTTACAAGGATAAAATGAGAAAAATATATTCAAAACACTAGGGACAGTGGTTGGCATAGAGTAAGCATGAGCAAATATTAGCTACTAGAGCATCTAACACCAGCAGCAGCACCACCACCCCCATCAGCACCACCACTATCAGTACCATAAAAACTACTGCCCTGACCAGCAGTAATACCAGCATCACCCATGAGGCCATGATGATAATGAGAATAGCAGCACCTTGATGGGGAAGATGCTGCCCAAACACTTACGTCCCAGGTTATCACTAGTTCAGACCGGCTCCCGCCTCCTCCACTGACTTCCGATGGAGGCACTTCTGGAACTGTGTAGGTCAGAGAAACAGAGATGAAACCACATTTGCACTTAATAATTTTATTAGAAATAAGACTATGTTTATTTTTAATATTTGAGATAATGTTATAATTTACACATGATGCATAGACATGTTTGTGTATGTAGACATAGTTCATGTATGTTTATATGTTTGATGAGTTCAAATAATTTAAATTTGCATGAAATGATAAGCTTTAAAATCTCTCCAATAATAAGAAAAAAATTGACCCAGTTGGAAGGTACTTTGTGACTAGTATGAATGCTAATAAAACAAGAAGTGATTCACTAGGGATGATGCAGCATATTATTATTGAGAGTTTTTTTTTTTTTTTTTTTTTTTTTTGCTATAGGGCGTGTGTGCACTGGAGACAGAGAGAGAGAGAGGGAGACAGAGAGAGAGAAATTACCATCCTGGGGGAGAAGGCCATGCCACAATCCCTTCTCCTCTCAGGATTTTGGGCATGCACACACACACACACACACACACACACACACACAAACACACACACACACACAAAACGTGAGTATCAAGCCACCGGGTCCAGGACTTTATTCATGATCAGCCACATAGGAGTCCAGCACTTTAACCACTATGCCACCTGCTGGCCCTGCAGCATGAACATTTAATCCTTGACTGCTCCAACATTTGCTATACATAAGAAGGACCCACACTTGTACCCTCAAATCCTGTTAGGAGATGTTTTTTATAAACTTCACACAGTCAACAGATTTCTCACTTACACTGAGAATATTTGCTTAGGAAACCCCTTACACAACTAGAATATAAGTCCCATGAGGGCAAGTCTTTGTTGTGTTCATAGATGTCCCTGAAACATCTAGAAAGCGCTGAGCACATGACAGATACCCTAAAACATGTGATGTGTGAACAAATAAGTAGAACTCCAAGCTAGGCACAGGCCCTCTATTTCTCATATTACTTGGTATTATGCATGCCGTCTTGAGTAAAATAGCATTATTAAAATTATTGAAACATATAACATGATTCCTATGTTAGCTGACATACTAGTTCATGATTCCTACGTTAGCTGACATACTAGTTCTATTTCAAAATCATTTTATTTAATAACAATTACTATTACAGATTCTGAAAAGGAAAGTTATTTTTATTTTTTAAGAGCTCTTTGTCTTAGGGTGTGTGTGCTCATCAGAGAGAAAGAGAGAGAGAGAGAGAGAGAGAGAGGGAGAGAGACAATAAGAGGAAAAGTGAGAAATCACCCTCCTAGTGGGGATGGTCACACCAGAATCCCTTTTCCTCTAGTCTCCTCCTGGGATCTTAGGCTCATACACACACACACCCAGTGTGAGTTTCAAGCCACCAGGTCTGGGACTTGAACCAAGGTCGACCATGTGGGAGTCCAGTAACATAACCTCTACATCATCTACTGGCTCTGAAAAGGAAAGTTTTTAAGTCTTTAGCTGTCTCTGTAATATGATGATGCTATGTACACTTCCTTATTTTGAGTTTTCAGGTTAGGATATTTTTATAAAGGTCATTTTGTGGTTCATATTAAATAGTTGTCTTACATGGAAATTCTTAATAATGATTCTTTCTTAATTTAATATTTGAAGGGCCAAAATATACCTATTCATCAACTGCTAAAGCTCATTCATTGAACTTAGTGGCAGAATGAGGTTTCCTAGCAGCAGAACTCCCAAATGTCATTATTCTACCAATTTGTCAATGCTTGTTATAAATGAAAACAGCACTTCCCCTGTTAACGGGGTAACTATGTCAGATAGTAATTATAACCTTAAGTGACAAAAACATATTCATTCAACATGCACTAATGATCTTTAATGATGGACTGAACTCTTGGAAATGTCACACTGTATCAGAATCATTTACATGTGTTTCTTTTGACAAATACCATATGGTCAGCACTGCCATTAGAAAGGTCAGATAATTGCAGAGTTGGGTTATTGAGGCTGATTCCCTGTGGGTCTGGAGACCAGGTCCAAGGAAAATAGAAACACACACCTAGGGAAATCTATTAACTCATTACTCAGAAAACAAAAACACTAACCTGCCTCTTCAGTTCTTACTTTTTCTGAGGGTAAACTGGGTTCTCCACCTCCAATTTTGTTACTGGCTACAACCCGAAATTCATATTCCACCCATGGGTTTAACTCGACTACAGTAGCTGTGTGTGTTCTCCCATCGATGGTCTCAGGCACTACAAAGGAATATTTCAGAGGGTAAGAGTCTGCACGCCTTACCATTGACTTGAAATCCATTTATATGTGCTGATGGCATCCGTCTCTCCCCCTTTACCTGTTGTGACGGTTTGCCAACCCACGGAGAAAGGTGTCCTAGCCTGGATAGAATATGATATAACTGGGCTATGGTTGTCTGTACCTTCTTTCCAAGAGAGTTGGGCTGTTGTATCTGTAATTTCATCTACCTTCACATTTTCTGGTGGTCCAGGTGAGCCTGAGGAAGGCATAAATGCAAACACTGGGTAAAAATTCCATAAATATCATCCTTTTCTAAAAGCAAACTGTATGTACATGACCATTTTAATACCCCCAACTGATCCCAAAGTCAAAAGCCTTTGGGAAAAAGGCCACTTATCTAGAATAAAACTATCTTATTTTTTTCCGTCACATTTCTGTTACTAGATCTTAAAAATTTGGGTGTGAGGCAAAGAATTCCACAACGATGGTACTCCAAGTTTGCACAGGACACCTGCTTTTGGAGGCCTCAGTTTCCGAAATCAACCTTTTATTTTTGGTGTGATTCCTTTCTCTTTAACCGTCTGGCACATCTCTGTAATTCCCAGTTGGTTATCTAGAAGTGTTTTATTCTACGATGCACTCTGGTCATTTTTCAGCCCAGAAGTGAATCAGTACCCTAGACAGGAGCTCAGCTTGGCACATTTTGTCACTCTCAATGTCCTGATTCTTTTGGAAGCAGACATACATGCACAATATTCTCTCTCATATTAAATACAATCGCTGAATTAATGACATGCTCAAAAACACATCAGCTTGGCAGCAGCTGTGGAATGCCAATTACAGTGAGAGCTATTTGAAGGGCAGAGTTGAGATTTTTATTTCTTTGAATTAACACTCACCTTTATTATCATAGTCTCTGTCTGGTCTATGGGGGGAGGGGACAAATCAATATCATAACTCACATGCTCATATACTACCTCATCATGGCTCTCCCTGTAGTAAGATGTGAAGGTGAAACACAAAAGGAGGCATTAAAGTTTACCTCTTACGATGAGGTCAGCGGCAGATGAAACACTGTCCACCCCAGTTTGCACCATACAGACATATTTCCCACTGTGTTTCAGCTGAATGTTTCTGATCATTAAATCACCAGATGAACTCTGTTGGAAAAACAGGTAATAAACATGCTGTTTAAAAACAAAACAAAACAAAAAAAAAACATAACAAAAAGCCCCACAATCTTAAAGGCTTCGGCCAATATCTTTACAACGAAATCTGTATTTAGAGAGAAAACCAAGGTGGTACAAGGCAGAAGATTGCTACAATAGAATACATGGAAATAAAAACAAGTTAAAACCATACATGACTGCAAACAAAATTTCTGTAGACAAATAAATGACAACTGTCTCCATGGGCATTTATGGTTTCAAAAATAAATAAGAGCAGAGATTACAGTCTCAGATTCTATTTACTTCCACCAGGGTGACACTTCTTTTTATATCCACTGCTCAGCACCAGCTCAACCCTTTCCTCTGGTTCCAACCCCTTTGCAATTATCTGCCTGAGAAGAAGGAGGAAGCATTTAGGTATCTAGTGGGAGATAAATGCAGCTCAACAAGGGGATTGCCATGGTTGAAACACTTTTCTGAACACACTGGAGCTTAAAAAGCTTAAAGCCATTTAATTCCTTGGCTACAGAATTTAGGGACAGTCAGTATGATCCCTTCAATAAGAAGAAATTAAAACATTTTAAACCTTAAAAATAACAGCTGTCCATAAAGACATTTGCTGGCATCCCCTAGTGCCAATTAACGGAGCAAATGTATTTCTAAAAGCTGAACTTTAAATGGTCCTCATTTAAAAAGAATGTAAAATCATGTTCATAAAATGACTAACTGCAGGCCAGTTTCACGCATTAGTAAAAATATGGGTTGAAATAAAATGATTTGGAAAGCAAAGCTTTTTGAAAATGATCACCAGTAAATGTCTGGACTGATACAGAGTAAGAAGCCATAGGTGTTTAACTTGTTAATTAAAAGGATAGCTTTGTTATTTCATTTTCCTAGAGCTTGTTAAAAGATGGATTCCACTCTTCCATTTTGAAGGTAATTTTCTAAAATCTACAGGGTAATTTAAAAAATATTGCTTGCCATCCTGAGGATTCTTACTGGGCCATATATTTTCTGTTGGTTGGATCATATGGCTTCACGTGGAATTTCTCGAGTACTGAGAGAAGGGAGATTGTAAGATGATTGATGGCTATAATTAAATGATAATCCGGAAACTGTTAACTTTGCACATTTTACTTTCAACACATTTAATTTTTTTCTCTCCCTCCCTCCCCCTCTTCCTCCTCAGGGTTATTTAGAAATTTATCCCCAGGACAAAACCTTCAATGCTTGCTGACCTTTAGAAACTCTTCAAGTTTTATGAGCTCCATATACTCACAGGAGGGTGATTATCATTTCTATAGAAATCTCTTATTTTCAGTGAAGAACTGTTACTATTAAATGCCATCAAGGCATTGGGGTGAGGTGGTTATTCTTTCCTACTTTCATTTCCTTATTTTGAAAGCAATTGGGTAAAAGAAAATTGTAACAGGACTTTCTTTAGGTCCTTAGACATCTGGATCCACAATTTAGTTACACTGGCTGACTTTGTTTCTTGAAGGAGTAGAGAGCAGTTTGATGTTGGGCTCATGACTTCGATTCACTTTTGGTTCTGATGAGCAAAGAGAGAGAAGTAACTTTGCTATATCATAAAATACCAAACTATCTTCCTAAAGAAATTCCAGGCTCACCATCAAGGGAAATATAATGTTTTACACTGCAGAGTAAAAACAGAAGCAATTAATGACAGTGTGCAAACAGGATCCACTGCTCTATTTTCTGTAGCACCAATAGAGAGTTAAGTGGATGAATAGGTACAGGAAAACAAAGCTTAACAAAGACTGAGAGGAATTTTTTCCACTTTTGTCAGTCTCTATAAAATATATTTACATTGCTCCTGTTCCGGTGCTCTCTTTCACACTCTTATCTTTTAATGGAATACTAAAACGGGCAGCATTCACCTCAACAAAATCATCCAGAATTTGCTATGTCTGACCCATTCAAGGACAAAGCAGTGTCTATCACAGGGCCCCTGCTCCCTGGGATGTAAGCGCAAGTCAGGTAGCAAGGTATAATCATATGAAACAAGTTATGTTTACAAACATAGAACATTTAGTAAAGTTTTATTCCTAAATAAAATCACATGGCATGCACAATGTATAAACACCGGCAAATGAAAGAGACAGACATAAGTCCTCCTGAGGATGTGGAATTAGAGCTGCTATTATGTCTGATGGGAGTGAAATTTAGTACTACTGCCCTGGAAAACTACTGGGAAGTAAAAATGAACACGGACACAGGACACAGTGATCAGTGATCTGTCAATTCTACTCCTTAGTAGTATGTATGTGTGTGTGTATGTGTGTGTGTGTATGTATGTATGTGTGTGTGTGTATATATGTATATCAACATATGCGTATATCTACCAAAAGATATCTGTAAGAATATCAGTAGCAGCCCTACCTATAATAGCTAAAAAACGAAATCAACCCAATGTCTGTCACAGTAAAACAGACAAACCAGTACACTATTCATTTGATGAAATATGATTAGGCCAAGAAAATTAATGAATTATGACTTCATACACCAACCTGGTTGAGTTTTAACAACCTAAAGCATATTAACTAGGGGCCAGCAAGTGGCACAGTGGTTGAAGTGCTGGACTCCCATGTGGCTGACAGCAGTTCAAGTCCCAGACCTAGCGGCTTGAAAAATCACGCCAGGAATGTATGCGTGCATGTCCAAAAAATCCCTAGAGGGGGATGGAGAAGAAGGGATTACAGTACAGCCATCTGCCTTCCCCAAAGGTGGGAGGTGACTTTCCCTTTCACTGTCTCTCTCTGGTGAGCACACATGCCCAATGGCAAAAACCTAAAGTATATACACACACATATATATGCATATATATATAAACACCAGATAGAAAAGAGTACATGATACTAATGTATCATATCATATCACATCAAGTCTAGACTCCATTCACCTTTGAAAGGGATGGTTTAGTATTAGATGAGGCCCCATGGAAGTATTTGGGATTTGGACCATATTCTGTTTCTGGATTTTGGTGCTGATTACTTGAGTGTGCTCATTTTGCAAAAATTTATTGGGTGGTACACTTAGGATTTGTGCATTTCTTGGTAGAATATAACAGCTATCAAAGTATAGTTATGGTTAGGTATAACTATACCTATTAATGCTCAGCTTCAATACCATCTTAGGGAGGAGCAAATAGCATGACTATATATATCTAAACTCCAGTTTCTTTCACAGGAAGTAAACATTTAATAATAACAGTTTTACTAAAAGTGCTATTAAGATATCCTATAATTTCTTTCAAGATTCAAATGAATATTCTCAGATAATAAAATAAAAAGATAAAAAAGGAAAAAGAAATGCCAAAAGGAAGCTCACGTATATCAAGCCAATTTTTTTCCCTATCAGTTTGTCACTGTTATAGAACAGTAATCTTTGATAAACTGTGACAAAGGGATAGGAGAGGAACATCCAGAACAATTAAATTAAAATTAAATTTAGTCAACATATTATAAAATAGTACTCAGTAGAATTTTCACTATATATTTATCAATAAAATTGGATCTAACATTTAGAAATATTTAGAAACTTGTGAGACCAGCAGTTAGTGTAATGGCTATGTCACTGGACTCCCACGTAGTCGACCACGGTTCGAGTCCTGGACCCGGTGACTTAAACTCATGCCGGGCACATGTGCGTGCGTGCCCAAGATCCCAAGAGGAGAATGGAGGAGAAGGGATTGCGGCATGACCATCCCCTCTGGGGAGTGATTTCTTGCTTTCTATCTCTCTGTCTCTCTCTGTCTTTCTGGCGAGCACACATGCCCTATAGCAAAAACCTCTCCAAAAAAATAAAGAAATATTTAGAAACTTGTCTATCATTCTTTACAGTATAAAAATAATTCAAATGAAACAGGAACACTGATAATTTTTGTGCACATTTTTTAGGAACACTAACAATATTCTTTGAATAAAAACTAGCTTATAGTTTACTACTGGTTAGATTATTTTGTTAGTCTTAGTTTTTGTTTTCCTCAACTCTTTCTTTTTTCCCCTTTTCCTTAAATAGATCAGACCAGAATTGGTAAAGGGTAGAGTCAAAGCTTTATTTTCTTTTCCTCCCATTCCTATTTCTCTTAAAACCTTTCCTTCAAAGCTCAGTAGTCTAATTCTGTTTTCCAGTAAATAAATACTTTTATTCCTCTTATTGCCAGAGGGTGCATTTGCTTGCCAGAGAGAAAGAAACAGAGAAAGAAAGCACCTCCAAGGTGTGTGGTCATGCCACAATCTTTTTCTTCTATTTCTCCATACCATTAGGATCCTAGGCACATGTCCATATGTGCCCCAAGTGGTTTTTAAGCTGCCAGGGCCCAAGTTGGAACCCCAGTTGGCCATGTGGGATACAGCTCCCTATACACACTGCCTCACTGCTGCACTATGGGCTCAGCCCTCAAGTCCCTTTTCTATGTTGCTGTCTACAGATTTGCTTAGAAAAGAAACTCTAGCAGTGGGTGAGCCTTTTTCAATGGCTTACATAGGAGTTTAAGAAGCAGGGGCATAGTGGTTAAGGCACTGGACTTTCTCATGTGGCAGACCATGATTTGCATCCACAGATCCAGTGGTTTGAAACTCACACCAGGCATGTGTGCATGTGTGCCTATAATCCTGAGCACAGAATGGAAAAGAGATTGCAACATGGCCATCCTCCCTAGGGAATGAATTCTCACTTTCCCTCTCTCTGTATCTCTAATGAGTACATGTGCCCTATGGCAAAAATTAAAGTAAATAAGTAAATATGCAAGAGGAATTCCTCTGAGTCATACAAATTTGAGTTTCTTCTCAAAGGTGCTGTTTTAAAACTAAGATTATGCATTCAAAAACAATTTATTAACCAACTACTGTACTTTAGTTGCTGACGATACAATGCTGAGGGAAAAAGAAAACAGTCCTTATGTTTATAGAGATTATATTTGAAAGAGACATTAAATGGCTACACAAATTGATGTAAAATTACAATGTAATATAAGCTCAAAGTACATGGAGAAATCTATAATTGGGTTGCAGTGAACTGATAATTGAGCTAAGATTTGAAGTTTCTAGGAGAAGAGGAAAATGGTCTATACTAGGCATACATATGTGTGTAAAGAACTAATGAGGGTAAAAACAGTTTGAGTAACTCAAGAAGGAGGGGGTAGCTAAATGGGGCTGGGAGCACAGGGATGTCAAAGTATATAGATCTCCAGAAAACTAAAAATTTACTATAGCTAACTTCAAGTTGGCATTTATATCATAATGACAATAAAATATTCCCTCCCATTTTGGTATTTTTAGGGTCTCTAAGCTTTGCAAGAATTACTTTATTATTCAACCATTTGTTTGTCTAATCATATAGATTTCCCCAAAAAAATATTTAAGAATATATTACAGGCATTAACTATAAATAGATTTATAAGACAAGTCATCTCTGAAATAACTGCTTTGGAAAATCCAATTTGTATCCAATGAAATAGAAGAGAATCTTATTTTTTTCCCCCAATATTTTCTTAGGTGATGATGTTAATGGAATTTTATGTCATTTTAAAATTACTCTGTACTAAGAGAAAAAAAAAAAACCCTGAAATACTACATAATGTGATAACTCATGCCAGATGAAAATATGCAAACATCACTACTAATTATATGTAAGCTAAAAAGTGTATTGTGATATCCACCCTATGCTAAAAATCAAGGTATAAAATAAACTTTGGAATTTGTGGAACCTCTTAGACCTTGCAAATATAGCAGGAAGTTTCAGTATAACAAATTATCAGCAAAAACTAATTCCCTAGTAAGCACTCTCAATGTAAATGCTGCTGCTGGACTGCCAAGAAGCATAATTTTTCCAGTTTAGAAAAAAAAAATCCATTTTGACGGCTATTTGGAAGCCAAGGTTGAATAGGCGGTCTTTCTCCCTTTTATCACTTTACACAGCCTGTTATTGCAGAGCTTCCAATATTAATCATTCATTCCTTCACTGGGTTGCCTTTGAAACCTTGACACTGCATGTAAATCACATCCAGGTGCCTCGAAAACAATCAGACCTGTAGGTTCCTTTTGGAACCTGCTTGGTGTTTTCTTTTGTGAAAATCCCAAAGGAATTGGTGGTGACATCACTCACCCCTGCTTTTCTGACTAAGCAATCCCACCAACCCCAAATGCTGCATTAAGGTCATTTTTTTTTGTCACAAATGTACTCTGCTCACCCAAGGAAGAGAATTGACAGTTACTAAAACACAAAAACAGCCCTTAATATTGTAAACAGATTTAATTTTTCTGACTGATTGATTAACAATTTCAGCTGTCACTTGGTTGTCTGAACAAGTGATATTTAAGGCAGGTAAGATTGCAATCCGTTAATATAAAAATTTGCTTGACTTTCTTTGGTACCAATAAACTGGAATAATTGTTCCATTACAGGATTTAGATTCCAACCTGCCCCAGCAAACGTGTTTTGAAAGAGTGACACATTAAAAATCACTACACTTGCTTGAAGGCACTTCATGAATATTTCAGGTTGTGTCAAATGCCCGAGTTGCCTCAAAGGTGTCAGCTTTTCTGTTTTAACATCAAGTTCATATTAACAATGGTAGAATTTTTTTTTTTCCTCAGCAGTGTAATGGTTGATGGAATATCTCACTGGGAATTGGTGATCTCGGGATGCCTAATCTTGGCTCTTCCCAGTATCTTAATCCAGTATTTCTATAATTCAGTCATTAGAATCATACCTTCACATTTTTGGAGGTCATGTGTTAGTACCAAATGTTCTATTATTAACTTATTTTTCAAACTAATTAGTTTCCTTAAATTAGTATGGATGCTGATAATGACACACTGTATCTTTATTCTAAATGGCAATCTACACACCAAAATCATAGTTAACTGCTAAAATAAATACAATGAGTAAAAAAAAAAAATCATATAAATGGACAGTGTCCAAAAGAATGTAAATCAACACTAGCTGTCAGGGTCTCTGAGCCTGAGACCTTTGCTCTTTTCTTTATAAATGGAGATTAGCAAGAATTAAATAACTGTTAATGACAAGTATAAGATCACACTTAACCATCTGCTTGATCTAACATAAATGATCAAAGTAAAATTGAAAACAGAATAGGTCTCTCATTTTTTTGTTATTGTACTTGATACTGCCTATTGAATTTTTTTTTTTTTTTGTAGAGGTTTTGGCCATAGGGCATGTGCACTCGCTAGACAGAGAGACAGAAAGTGAGAAATCACCCCCCGGGAGGATGGCCACGCTGCAGTCCCTTCTCCATTCTCCTCTCTGGATCTTGGGCACCCACGCATACGTACCCGACATGAGTTTTAAGCCACTGGGTCTGGGACGCGAATCACAGTCAAATACGTGGGAGTCCAGCGATGTAGCCATTACGTTAACTGCTGGTCTCACCTATTGAATTTTTTAAAAATGCTATGATACCCAGTTTACTAAACCTATTAATGCTCAATGATGTCTGTACTATAAATTCACCTTGACCATCTTTGAAAAAAATCTTTACCACATATCAAAACTACCTTGGCCACACCCCAGAGCAATTAAATCACAATGGACTAAAAAAAGGGAGACATACTAGGTAATTCTAATGAATAGTCATGGTTAAAAATTGTTAAAATTCCCATCATTTACATTCCTCACTTTCAATCTTCTTGGCAAGAAAACGCTTAGGATAATTGCTCAAATATCCTTTAACTTTAAAAATCTATAACTAATAAATGCATGAAATGATCTTGAAGTTAGGCTACACGTTGCTGAACTCATAAGCTGAGAATAGCACCCCTATACATGTTTTAATTTTGGGAGGTAGACAAAAAACAAACAAACAAACAAAAACTATATTTGTATTAAAGGTAGTCTGAGTCAAGCACATAGCTCATTTCCATGATGTGACATTGTCTTGGTATTCTATTCTCATCACAATTTAAAATAATAATTATTGAATAAAATGATTTGCCAGAGATTGGATACACTCTCCAGAGAGAGACAGAAAAAGAAAGAGAGGGAGAAAGAGAAAGTACCCTCTCTGTGGAATGGTCATGCCACAATCCCTTCACCTTCATTTCTCCCTTCTTTAGTGGGAAAAACATATCCAGTGTGGTTTTCAACCCACCATGTCCAGGACTCAAAGCACATGGTCTGCCATGTGGGATCCAACTACCTTAACCACCAGGCTGGCCCAGACATTGAAATAAGTCAACAGTAATACATACCTGTATATACAAATGGAAACCTACAGTTAACTAACCTGAATCAATGTGGAATTACTGTTGATTGATGTGATGATTCTTTTTTTTTTTGGAGAGGTTTTCGCTACAGGGCGCGTGCACTCGCCAGACAGACAAAGACATAGAGACAGAAAGTGAGAAATCACCCCCCAGAGGGGATGGTCATGCCGCAATCCCTTCTCCTCCATTCTCCTCTCGGGATCTTGGGCACACACGCACACGCGCCCGGCGTGAGTTTTAAGCCACCGGGTCCGGGACGCAAACCGTGGTCGACTACGTGGGAATCCAGCAACATAGCCATTACGCTAACTGCTGGTTCCCCATGTGATGATTCTTGCATAGAATGAAGTTTTAAGTCAAAAGATTTTGCTTTACTCTAACAATTTAACTCGTGGATTAGGTCTCTTCAGTTTTGTTTTTATTCTTATATTGTAGGTGTAAAATATACTGAGAATGGATCTGTCCCCTGTAGAAGGATAGGACTAATATGTAAGATAAAAGAAATCTATTGATCAGAAAGAATAAAATGCCATTGTTTCATAGAAATTTGAGCAAGTGGTGCCAGATGTTTTATGTTTACTTCTATTGGATCGTCAGAAAAGTCATGATGCAATTTTGCATAGGAAAACATAGACAAATACCTCATGACTTTTCTGACAACCTAATAGTTAAAATTATCACCACTATCTATTAAACTATCCAAACTTGGTTTACATGCAATCAATTATTCTCAGAAAGTGTAATTTACTATACTTAATCTTAGCCAAAAGGCTGAGAAGTGATGGGAACATGTAACTGAGCAGAGATCAGTAAGGACTCATCTCTATCATACACCTCATTAATTGGATGGCTAGTTTGGGGACTGGCAAGCTCGCTTACTTAACCAGCACCTTAGTATCAGCTGTTGGCTAGGAGTTCAGCAACACCTATGAACTGGGGACCTTCCCTCTTAAGATAATCTGTCTAGTTTGCTTGGGCTTCTTCATACAATAGTAGCTGTATTCTAAAAGCCATTATGTTAATGAAATTAGAAGTGCATGCATTTTTATGAGCTAGCTTCAGAAATCATATAACATCTCTCCTACTATTCTTTGTTAAGGCAGTCACAAAGGTCTACTAAGTTTTTAACAATAGAGGTGTAGATTTCACTTGATGAGGAAGAGTGTCACAGTCCTATTTTAAGAAGAGCATGCTGGATATGATAAGTTGTTGGAAGCCATCTTTGGGGAAACACAATCTACTATAGCTGTCTAGATCTGTTATGTACCTGTCATACCATCTATGCCTTAGGTGGGTGACTTTTATAGACTATAGAAAAGGGTTCTTGTATCCTTTGCCAATTCCTTGGGTTCCCCTCTTAAGGAGATCTAAGAGAGGGAGAACAGTCAGTTTTGGAAGTATTTTTTTTTTTTACCAAAGATTCATCCTTTTGGGCTGTTTTGAGTTGACTATGCCAATAATCCAAAATAGGTTCAAAGAGAAAAAGCAAAATCCTAGACTAGACACCCTTCTTTTTATGTCAGTAGTCTGTGTGTGGGCTGGAGAAAAGATTCTCCAGAATTGATAGAATAAAATTAGAGCCTCTCCCAGGAGAGTTGCTCTCAAAGAGATCACACTATTTTTATTACAATCACAGACCAATGTGTTCTAAGAATTTTCCTGATACATCAGAGGTGTGGATTTTTTCATTTCAAAGTCATACTGAAAGAATAAAGAAAGAAAGACTAGGACTGATGACAATAGACTATTGACAAGACTGCTTTTCTAGCAAATAAACATGATGTCAAATTTTAAGTAGAAGAAAATGGTTTATAAAATCAGAGTGTTTTCAAAAATAACCATTTTTAAAAAGTGAACACACCTAAAATAATTGATATTTGAGTCTGAAATTTTAAATCACTCAAAATGAACCATTTCTTATTCATTTTCTTAGTCACATTAATATCAATCAAATGGCATATTTAAGTAATATTCATTGCAAGGTAGTAATATTTTCTTTCTGAAACTGGAGCATAAAATCTCAGCCAGCATGAGCAATTACAACTCAACAGTAAAAAGGTAAGTAATTCAAGTTTGGGTCAGTTACCTTGATTTCTGGTTTCTGGTTGTCATGTAAAGTGTAGAAGTCATCACTCTCTTTCAATAACAAGTAAAAAGCTGAACAAATTGAGAAATCGACAATTCTTTTCAGATTCAGCAATGAGATAACTGGCCAAAGTGTTTGCCTGAGATCAGAGATAGCGAGGAAGATATGGAGAAGCAAAACTTGGAATAGAAGCCTCCTAAAGAACTGCCACAGGGTAGGAAAACCTGAACTATAATTGATAAATGGCTAGAGACCATGTATGGACAAATCTGAAAGTTAAAGCTCCAAGGAGACCTAGTCACTGGGAGGCTTTTGTTTGTTTTTTCTTCCAGGAGCTTTACTAGGTCCTTGCAGTAAATAGTGGGAAAAAAGTCTCAGGCTTCCGGTCAGTTGCGGGGGGAAAAGAGTCATTTTTAAATGTATCCAAGCATTCTGATCTTAAAATGATCTACCCCATGGGTCAGCTAGTGGCATGGTGGTTAATTAAGGTAGCTTGATCCCACATGGCTGACTACATGGTTTCAGTCTCAGACATAGCAGCTTGAAAACCAAAACAAAATAAACAAAAGAAATGTCTGCTCTCAGGAGAAACTTTTTAACTGGCCCTAACCTCTGGGGCTTAATTAGAACCTAATCTACTTGTGGAGAAAAAAATACCCCCAACTCCATCTTCATTCATCATGTCCCTTCTATGGGGGTAAAAAAAAAAAAAAAAAAAAAAAAGGGAAAAAACGGGGAAGGGCCAAACCCAAAAATCCCCACTATGGGGTGAAAAAAAAAAAAAAAAAATACCAGGGAAGAACAGGTGAAGGTCACAACCCAACAGCACAGGCTCAATGAAAGACTGAGACCTACTCATAGGATCACAGGATACTTCCCCTTCCCAGTCACCGTACCACTACAATACTAGAGGCCTATTTACCAGGTCCCTTTTACCAAGTACATTCTACCTGCCTTTCAACACAAAATTACAATGCATACTAAGAGGCAAAAAACAGCATGAGGAGACTGAACAAGCATCAGAACCAAAGTCAGATGTGTCAGGAATGTTGGAATTATTACAGAAATTTTAAAAACCTATGACTAATATGCTAAGGGACTGAGTGGAAAAATAAATATGCAAGAACAAATGGGTAATGCAGAGAGGTGGAAATTCTAAGAATCAAAAAGACATACTAGAGATCAAAAGCACTGTAACATATATGAAGAATGGGTGCTTTTGGTGGGCTCATTAATGAACTGGGACAGATAAGGAAAACCTCTTATGTGAGTATCTGAAAACAGAATCTTATGAAACTAAAACACACACACACACACACACACACACACACACACACACACAAAGACTGAAGAAACAACCAGGACAGAGAATATTCATGAACAGCGAGACAACTATAAAAGGGTATGAAATAGTATAACAAAAATTCCAAAAGGAGAAGATAATCAAGAACAGAAGCAATATATAAAACAATAATAATTGAGAATTTTCCATGATCTATATTAGACACAAAATTACTTATCCAGGAAGCAAAGAGAACACCAAGCATTATATATACAAACAAACAAAAACTATACACACACACACACATACACACACTACATTCAAACTTCGGAAAATCTTGATACATATTGGAAGAAGGCAAATGAAAAATTATTACATATAGAAAAGCAAAGATAATACATTTGACTTCTTAGAACCACACAAATAAGAATAGAATGAATTATTTAAAGCATTAAATGAAAAACCCATCAATCTAGAGTTCTGTATCCTATGAAATTATGCTTCAAAATTGAAGAAGAATTAGACTGTCAGACAAACAAAACTTGAAGGGATTAGCTGCCAGTAGATCTGCCTTGGAAGAAATCTTTAAAGTTTTTAGAGAGAAGGTAAGTATTAGAAGTTAAAACTTCAATACATAAAGAAAGAAAGAGAACTAAGGACTTTTTTTCTTTTCTTTTCTTTTTTTTTTTTTTTTTAGATTCCAATACTTTTATTCTTTCACTCCCTTCTCTTGCCCTGAATACACCTTTTTTTAAAAAAAAATTATTTATTTAATTCCATTTGTCATTATTTTTTAAATTGATCAGAGAGAGACATAGAGAGGAAGAGAAAGTGAGAAAGCAAACTGCCATGTCCGGGACTCAAACCATGTTCAGCTATGTGGGAATCCAGCGCCTTTAGCCATCATAATACCTTCTAGCCCCCAGGATCCACCTTTCAATCATTAAATAAGTAGTGCCATTGATTCTGCCATGCTGCTCGCAGGTCCATAGCTTTCTTTGAAGGTGTAAAGTCAATGTCATTTACGCCAGCATGACAGCTTCCGCTGCCTAAAACTCCAGCAACAACAAAGGAGGAAGTATCCATAAAAAGCATGGTGATGCCACCAACTCTGCTCCTTTTCATGGTGGCATTGCACCTGATCCAGCATTTTTGTACAGTTCCAAAGAACCTCCCGAGAGAGAAGCTGGAGGTTGTGAACCTGGACAAGGGTTCCAAACTCTGTTATCAGCGGAACTTCTTTCCAGCAAAGGAACTTGTGTGAGACTTCTCACTTGGGGACAACCATGCTGAGGCTTCTGGACCATTGTGTTTCAATAGCAAGGTTCCCCTGGCAACATCCCTAGTCCAAGATAACTAGGGTAGAGCTCTGGAAACTGCTCCAGCCCCATCGAGCTGAGGAGCTGAAGAGTCTTCTGTCTGTACTATTAATTGACATAGGGGCTTTTAGAAGTGTGATGCTAGGCTGAATGCAGGGATTGCTCCAGAGAAGCCTGTCCTTTACTCTCCATTAATGCCTTCACATCAGGAACTCCTTTTGCTTTTTCTCTTGTTGAATCGTAAGTTGGTTCCCTTGGAGTAAAAAAAATTTACATGAGCACCTTCAACTTGAGATTTCTTTTCCGTGGCTGCATTGTCAGTATTGAAGTTCTTGGGAGTTGCTGCCCCTGGAAGTCCAGTCCTGCATTTCTGTCACAGACACACTTTGCTCTGTATTTCCTTGGTTCCCACATATCTCTATTCTAAGGCTATGAAGTCCTTTTTCTTGGTTCTCCGTGACTTGGATTTCACCCACTGTGCTAATTTTAAGGCCTAAAATGAATAATTCTGTGTTCTTTTCCCAAATTTCAGTGTCTCTCATGTCAGTAGAGACTATCAAGAAGTGACTCCTGCCTTTAGAATCTTGCTCACCAATCATCAATGATGTTCTTACTCTTTTAACCCCATCAGTGAGATTCTCTGCAGAGCCTTGATAATCACCAATAGGCACATCTAGTAATTTTACTAGAAGCTCTTGCCTCTGAATTTTGCCCAATTTCAGATTAGCATAAGTGGTCTGGACTTCAATAGGTATGACTTGGGAATATTTCTTACCTTGACTTGACAAAGAAAGTTCTGATGAGCTAACCAATAAAGATAGTTCAGTTTCTGAATGATTAGATCTACTTTCCCCTGATTTAGGCAGATCTTTGGCAAGTTTTCTTTTAGGAGAGGTATTCTCTGATGTATAAAAACTGAGCCTTATTCACTCCTGAAAAGTAATCTTTGATTCAGCACTTGCCATTTAGAAGGAAAGGTGAATTGGATTGTCAATGTCTTTATCTGCCTTTGTAGTACTTTCCAAACTGACATTTAGTAGTGGAAAAGTCTCTGTTGTCTTTTCTGGTTTGTCCTTCTTTGATTTAATTTCTCTTTCTTTACTCACTGTCTCTAACTTTTTCTCTTTAGCTTTAATTACATTTTTTGGGGGGGAGAGATTTTGCCATAGGGTGCGTGCACTTGCCAAAAAGACAGAGAGAGAGAGAGAAAGCAAGAACTTATTCCCCCAGGGGTGATGGCCACACCGCAATCCTTTCTCCTCCATTCTCCTTTAGGGATCCTGGCCACACATGCACACATGCCCAGTGTGAGTTTAAGCTACGGGGTCTGGGACTCGAACCTCAGTCGGCTACATGGGAGTCCAGCGACATAGCCATTATGCCAACTGCTGGTCCCACTTTAATTACACCTTTGATTGGTCCTTTCAATTTTTTAACAAGTGGGAATATAGCTGGTTTGGCCTGATAAAGCCCTTGATCAGCACATCTGTGTTTGGTCCTATCATCACACAGTATGGCATGTGGGATTTTAATAATTTAAACAGCTTCTTATAATAAGGACACACTTCCATTCTGGCTAACCCATTCATCCTCTTCTGGAGCTCCTCCAGGGGGATATTAACTTTGTAGTCAGTCACTTCTCCCAGAGCCCTATGCTTCTAGATCACCTTTCCCAAGTCTAGCAAAATGAAACCAATGTCAGCCTGGCTCCTGTGGTAGCTGGAGGGGTGCTCTTCAGGGTCCAGGTCTCCTACCCCTCCTGTTTTTCTTCCTTTCCATCTTTCCCTGTTTGGGGGTGAAGTCTGGTTGGTCCCAGAAGAGAGACGATGGCCTTAAAGCTCTACTGTCAAGAATTTCTCTTGTACTTGAACTAACAGAAAAAATTTGTTTAAAACAGTAATAGCAGAAATTTATTCAATTATATTTGCTTATGAATATAAATGTGAATATATATACTTGTACATATGTTCATGTACAAGTGAAATGAATGGCAATGATTCAAGGGATGGGAAGGATTAGGATTTTTTTATATTATTATTACAATTTACCTGCACTACCTGTAAAGTGAATTTGAAAGCAAACTAGAAGTACCTTGAAAGTAGACTTGGACTGATTGTAAATATATATTGTAAAATTCAGGGCAACCACTAAAACAAATAAAACGTATAACTGATAGGTGTCTTAGTCCATTCACATTGCAGCAACAAAATACCATAAACTGAATAGCTTATAAACAACAGCAATTTATTTCTCACAGTTTTGGCGGTAAGAAGTCCAAGACCAAGGTAGAGTTGGTGTCTGGTGAGAGCCTTCTTTTTTCTTTTTCTCTTTCTTTTTCCTTTCCTTTTTTTTCTTCCTTCCTTCCTCCCTCCCTCTGTCTCTGTCTCTGTCTCTCTCTCTCTTTCTCTTGAGAGATTTTTGCTATAGGGTGCATGCACTCGTCAGAGAGACAAAGAGAGAAAAAGTAAGAAATGACTCCCCTAGGGGATATGGCCATGGAGGCAGTCCCTCCTCCACTCCACTTTCAGGATCTCGGGCATATATGCGCACACACACCTGGTGTGAATTTCAAGCTGCAGGGTCCAAGACTTGAACCGTGGTCAGCCATATAGAAGAATAGCACCTTAACCACTATGCCACCTCATGATTCTGAGAGCCTACTTTCTTATCTATTGATAGTGCCTACTCACTGTATCCTTATATGGTAAAATAATACAGAGTCTTTCTTGAGCCTCTTCTATAAGAGCTCTTACCCATTCATGAAAGCTCTGCTCACATGACCTAATTGCCTCCCAAAGTCCCCACATCCTAACACTATCACCTGGGGATTAGGATCTTAACATATGAGTGTTGGAGGGACGCAAACATTCAGACCATAACAACAGGCTAAACACTGAGAAAAAAATAAAATCAAGTAAATGCTCCATTAAAACCACAAAAGAGGCCAACCACAGTGGCAGGACCAGCAATGCAATGTTCCATAATGGTGAATCCAGTTGAGAAGGTCCTTGGTTAGTGTCCCAAGATCTATACACCACGCACACATGTGTGCCCATGATCCAGACTGGCTGAGGCTCAGGTGGATCATAACACAAAACCACTGTTGGGTGTGCCTCTCAGTCTCTTACAAAAGAAAGAAAAATAAACTTAAAAAAACACCCAAACCATAAACAGCTCAGCCACAGTAGCATGCACAGCATCACTGAGATGCTGTACCTCGTTTGATTCCCAGTCCACCTTAAAGGCTGGAACTGTACACATGTATTCCCAGCAAGTTGGGGAGACTGAGGTAGGAGAATCACAACATGGCAAGACCTTGTCTTTAAAAACAGACGCACACACACACACACACACACACACACACACACAAATGACACAAAGAGTGTGGAAGATAAAATAGAAACAAAGAATGGCAACAAATAGAAAACAGTAAGACATGGTAATAATTAATTCAACTATTATCAATAATCACTTTGTACATCAATGCTCTAAATGAATAAAAAACAGAGGTTGTAAGAGTGGATCAAGCAAACAAGATCAGACTACATGTTGTCTACAAAACCCACGGGTTAAATACAGACACATAGATATAAAAAGTCATAATGAATGATACGCCTTGATTGCACTTATCTAAAGAAAGCAGAAGTAGCTATGTTAATTTCAGACAGATAAGACTTAAGACCAGGAAAGTTATCAGGGTTAAAGATGGGCATTACATAATGATCAAGGGATCAATACTCCAAGAAAATATAATAATCCTTAATATGCATATACCAAACAACAGAATATTACAATATCTAAGGCAAGAACTGATAGGACTGCAAGAATAGATGAGTTCACTATTATATTTGGAGATTTCGACACCCTTCTATCAAAAATGGATAAAATTAACAGGCAGAAAATCAATGAGGACGTAATCAAACACAATGGTACCATCAATCAATTGGGTAAATCGACATCTATAGACTTCATCATCTAACAGCAGCACATTATGCATGTTTCTCAAGCTCACATAGAATGTCTACCAAGAAAAAATATATTTTGAATCATAAGATATACCTTAACAAATACAAAAATATAGAAATTACACGATTTCTGCTCTCAAACCATAACAGAATTAAGCTAGCAACCAATAACAGAAAGATAGCTAAAAAATCTCGAAATGCTTCAAGATTAGCAATGGGGGATACATGTCACTATATGTTTGTACCCACAGAGTATACAACACCAGGTGTGAACCCTGGTGTAAACTATCTGGGGTAATAAAATATATCATTGGAGGCTTACTGATCAAACAGACGTCACTCTGAATTACCAGGAAAATGGTCTAGTCCTAGAATCCCTTTTCTGAGTGAGAGGGGTAATAGATTTACATGTTTCTACAATAATGAATCTACCTAAGGTAGATAATTTTAGTTAACTTTTCTATTAAAATTAAATGTTAAATTTTGATTATCCATATTTTCCTACAATTTTTCCACTTAATTAGATTTTCATATACATGACTTAAACACAAGACTTCTTGGTGCTTTCCATTTATCTATTATATTTCTCATATCTAATTTAGTTCTTTCTTTTTCTTCTTGATATTTTTCAGAACTTATCTATTCCTTTTTGATATTATATCTGTTCAATTTGTTCCATCTCTTTTCTGTACATGTGTTTTGTTATTTTTGTTACTCAAGTGTTATAAAGGTGTGAAAAGAATGAAAAAGGATGTGTATTTTTTTTTATTTGTAGGGTGTATTTTTCATGTGTATTTGCATCTTTAATTATAGTAACAGAATTTTCTTTTGCTAACTTTTGACAAATTGATTTATTGACAGTTGAAAGAAGAGCTATTAAAGTCTACACAATAATTTTGTTTCTCATTATTTTTTTGCTTTTGACCTGATATGTAAAAATATGTACTTTTTTAATTCATAGAAGGTGCTTGTGCAGGATCAGCAGTTGGCATAATGGCTATGTCACTGGACTCTCATGTAATTGACCACGGTTCGAGTCCCGGACCCAGTGGCTTAAACTCATGCCAGGTGCATGTGTGTGCGTGCCCAAGATCCCAAGAGGAGAATAGAGGAGAAGGGACTGTGGTGAGGCCATCCTCCCTGGGGGATTATTTCTTGCTTTCTGTCTCTCTGTCTCTCCCTGTCTTTCCAGTGAGCATACATGCCTTACAGCAAGAAAACCTCTCCTATGTGTGTGTGTGTGTGTGTGTGTGTGTGTGTGTGTAGGATAGCATATATATATATATGATATATATATATATATATCATATATATATATGCTAGCACCTTGTGCTTGTGAGAGAGAGAGAGATAGATAGAGAGAGAGAGAGAGAGAGAGAGAGAGAGAGAGAGAGAGAGAGAGGCCGAGGGAGTAAACATGCCTTGACAGGGTGTGGCCACACTGCAATCCTCTCTCCTCCATGTATCCAACCTGTCGGGATGATTTTGGGCACATGCACACACATATGCTGGCATATTTTTCAAGCTGTTGGGGCTGAGGTTTGAACTACTGTCGATTATGTGAGATCTCCTTTAATCACTAGGTTATAGGGCCAGCCCACTAACCTGATATATTTTAGTAGTAAGTTATTTACAATATTATGGTTTCTGATTATTGTACTTTCACAGTAGAAAGACAATTTTTTCAAAATTATACTTTCTGTCCTAAGGTTTAACTAAAATTCACTGTTTAAAATTTACATTTTTTATTATTTTTAATGATTTTTTTGTTTGCTAGTGGGCACATGTGTTCAGAGAGAGAAATAGAGAGAAGAAAGCACCCCTCCAGGGGTAATGCCAAATCCCCTTCTTTCCATCTCTATCTCTCTTTGGGATTATGGGCATGCACGTAATACGTGCCTGGAATGTTTCTCAAGCTAGTGGATCCAGGATTTGAATCATGTAATAGGCCAGATAGGACCTGGCTGCCTTAACTGCCAGGACACAGAGGCAACTCTGCCCTCTTTTTGTTGCATTTGTCTGATAAATAGTTGCACATATTTCATTTACATTCTTTCATATCACTTTTTTTTTTTTTGGTAACTGCTATTTTTTATGGGTTTTACAATAGTACAGTAAGTCACAGATTGCGTGGTGTGACTCCTGCTTATCTTCTTATAAATATAAATCTGTTTTACAGGATGTCTACTGGGGGTGGATTTGGATTATTCATCTTAATAAATATTGTACTTGATAAATGCGGCCCTGGGATACCCAGCTCACTTTAAGCAGGAACGGAGCCTCTGTATGCCTTTGTTGAGTGAATGATGAGTTAGAAAAATAACTTAAATGTCAACTCTTTTGTTTGTTATCCTTTTTCCAGC
>NW_006159660.1:1541738-1553498 GCF_000334495.1 Tupaia belangeri chinensis | reverse complement strand
GGGAATCCTTACTTCTTTACCCTCAAAAAGCAGTATAGGAGGAGCTATGCTTGAGAAGTATGCTGGGGATGATTTAGATTAATTCATCTGTTCTGATCCCTACTTTTTTTTGTTTGTTTGTTTTTTTAAGGAAAAGGTCTCACTGTTTCATGATCCTCGTCTTTTAGCCTTCTTGCTATGACCAGAGATGCGTGCTATCATACCTGGCTCTCTCAAACACTGTCTTGCTATGCTGTTCAGGGCAACCTCTAGCTATCAATCCTTCTGTCCCAGTCTCCTAAGCTGCTGGGATTATAGGTATGCACCACTGTGTCAGACCTTAGGGTTGGACTGGGAATCAAACCTGAGTTTCCTATGTGGTCCTAGCCTATGGAGCAGGGCATCTTAGCAGCACTCTCACCGTGGCGAAGCCTAATCCTTGCTGTTATGGACTCGTTACTAGTTACATTCTCTGAAAGATCTTTCCAAGTTAGGTGATACTTTGAACAAGATGTAAAATTTATAAGAAAGGTGGAGGAACAGAGATTTAAAAACTCAGATTATCACAAGTATTTTTGGAATATGTGCTTCGCCTCCGGTCCAAATTTAAAATCTACAGTGTTTCATGTAGTTTGGCATTATAAAAAATTGATGTTTTCAAATTTAGTTCTCATATCCAAATAATTCCATGAACTAAATCAAGTCAAAGTTGACCACATCATATTAGCACGCATAAAGGATCACTTTCAAAGATACTCTTTAAAGAGCTGAACGAAACATTAGGTTTTAAGCTCTGGGTAGCTGCTGTGACTGGAGAGCGATTGTGGCCTGTGGGAAATGAATCATATTGAAGTGAGTCAGTCAAATGAATGGTGGATTGGTTGTCACTCCTAAACTTATTGCTTCCAGTGACTTCTATCCATACTTATTCTAATTCATCATAGGTCCAATTCCATCAAATGTTTCTAAAACTATACAGCTTGGTTCTAGACATTCTATATTTCTAAACTACCTGCACTACATAAGGCTTATCAAAGCATATACATTTAAACATGTTTGTAATATACAGGTAATTCCTAGTGTGTTAGTTTCAAATGCTTCCATCTATAGGAAGCCCCTTCAGGACAAGATTAGCTTTGTAGACAAGTCAAAATTATCCTTAAATGTCCCTGAAATCATACCTAAATTGTCAGGGCTGAGGTCTGTAGCTACCAGCCAACAATGCTCTTTTGTTTTTCTTGAATTTAGGGCTATTACCTTTATTTTTCCTATCAGTGAAGGCTAAGATTAACTTAAAAGCAGGGAAAGAAAAATATAATGGGATAAATATCACAATATTCCCCTCCTCTATCTCTCTCTATATATTTGGACTTGGACTTTTCCTTTGTGCCAACTTGTTTTAGACACCTGGTTTAATATGCTTTTAGGAATTTAAAATTCTGACTGTAAAGAAACCCATGACTGATATCACTGCATCCCTTTGATATGATGTTCAAGTCTACGTAATATAATAGATCTGATTTAAATTATTAGAACTTTATGAGCTCATATATTCTTCCCTGACATTGTGTGTTTTTAAAAATGAGTAAGTCTTGGGCTGACTCCATGGCGTAGTGATGAAGGGAACTAGCAATAGATCCTACATGGGCAACTGCAATTTGAATCTAGGACCCAGTGGCTTGAAAATACACTGGGCACATGTGCATATGTACCCCAAATCCTTCAGGATGGAGAAATGGAGGAGAAGGATTACACTGTGACTGTGCCCCATTGGGGGTTACTTTCTCATTCTCTCTCTCAGGACTACACACACTCTCTGACCATTAAAAAAAAAAAAGAATATTTAATACATCTAGTTCCAGTGAAAACTGGGTGAATCAGTTAAAAGCTATCTGTATGATTTTCCATAACGGAAACTACCTCTCCCCTTTTAAAAACATGGTTTACAATGTCCTCAACCCCATGTTTCAGGCAACTTTCCCCCTGACCAGCCTCCTTACTCACAGTTTGCTGCTTTTGAAAACAAGGGATATGTCTATAAACATACTGGGGAAAAAGACAAGCAGACTATCTAGGTATTAATGTGTATGCTGCAATGAATACACAATCAGAGAACAAGGGTTGTTATACAATTCTCTTCTCATGCAACAGAAAACCGATTTACTTAATTGCTTGTGCTTAAGGGTAATGTCATCTTGTATGGCTTACCATTTTATGCTGTTGGGAGAATATTAAGTTACTAATGGCACAAGTCAATAAAAAAATTCATAGGCCATGAACTAGCATGGTAGAGAAAAATGAGAATTGGCAAGTAATAGCATTAATTTATGAAATTTCACGTTTCAGATACCTGACTCTTGTACAGAGATGGCTTTATTCCTTCTGTGGAACTGATCAGTGCTGTGTAAATCAGGAGTTAAGTTACATTATAAACTTGAATGTTCTTACCTCCAAGATTCTCTCACAGAAAACAACAACCTACCTCATTCTTAGTGTTTCTTTGTGACTGATGCATATTATAATCAAACTACATTGGACTTTTAGTCTCTCAGTACACATTAATTTAGCATTAGCTAGAAAGGAGGGTATTGTATTGGGTAAAATATTATCAACAGTTTACAATCCAGCTGAAAAATCAATCACAAACATAATTATCAACATTCTAAGGCAAAGGTTACGAATGTTTTAAATTGAATTAATCTAACAATTTAAGTTAGGAGAGAGCTGTATTAGAGGAAAAGCCTTTTCCAGATTGAGTAAGGGGTCTTTGTAAAGATGATACTGGCATTGTCTTTTTCTGTTGTGATAGAAGAAATTAATGACATTTTCTAAAAATGGAAATTTATAGCTAAAGAAGTACTAACAGTTTATAGCAATTGGTAAAGTTCTCAAAAGCCTTGAATTAGAACAATTAGAAAACTATTATTTTTATAGCTGAGTAAAACAAATGATAGAAAACAGTAATGGCACTAAAATTATACTTAATTGTGGCTAGGTATCTAAACATCTCAATTCCCTTGTTTACTTTAAATTTTTTTCTTTTTTCCCTTATTAGTTTTCTAGGGCTTCCAAGCCAAAGTACCACTAATTAGGTGACTGAGAGAACATAAATTTATCCTCTCAGTTCTGAAGGCTTAATGTCTGAAATGTAGGTATTGGCAGGAATGTGAAATCTTTCTCTTTGAAGATCTGAAGGGGGATATATCCTTGCCTCTTCTGTTTCTTGTAGCCCCAACTGTGACTGTGCCCCATTGGGGGTTACTTTCTCATTCTCTCTCTCAGGACTACACACACTCTCTGACCATTAAAAAAAAAAAAGAATATTTAATACATCTAGTTCCAGTGAAAACTGGGTGAATCAGTTAAAAGCTATCTGTATGATTTTCCATAACGGAAACTACCTCTCCCCTTTTAAAAACATGGTTTACAATGTCCTCAACCCCATGTTTCAGGCAACTTTCCCCCTGACCAGCCTCCTTACTCACAGTTTGCTGCTTTTGAAAACAAGGGATATGTCTATAAACATACTGGGGAAAAAGACAAGCAGACTATCTAGGTATTAATGTGTATGCTGCAATGAATACACAATCAGAGAACAAGGGTTGTTATACAATTCTCTTCTCATGCAACAGAAAACCGATTTACTTAATTGCTTGTGCTTAAGGGTAATGTCATCTTGTATGGCTTACCATTTTATGCTGATGGGAGAATATTAAGTTACTAATGGCACAAGTCAATAAAAAAATTCATAGGCCATGAACTAGCATGGTAGAGAAAAATGAGAATTGGCAAGTAATAGCATTAATTTATGAAATTTCACGTTTCAGATACCTGACTCTTGTACAGAGATGGCTTTATTCCTTCTGTGGAACTGATCAGTGCTGTGTAAATCAGGAGTTAAGTTACATTATAAACTTGAATGTTCTTACCTCCAAGATTCTCTCACAGAAAACAACAACCTACCTCATTCTTAGTGTTTCTTTGTGACTGATGCATATTATAATCAAACTACATTGGACTTTTAGTCTCTCAGTACACATTAATTTAGCATTAGCTAGAAAGGAGGGTATTGTATTGGGTAAAATATTATCAACAGTTTACAATCCAGCTGAAAAATCAATCACAAACATAATTATCAACATTCTAAGGCAAAGGTTACGAATGTTTTAAATTGAATTAATCTAACAATTTAAGTTAGGAGAGAGCTGTATTAGAGGAAAAGCCTTTTCCAGATTGAGTAAGGGGTCTTTGTAAAGATGATACTGGCATTGTCTTTTTCTGTTGTGATAGAAGAAATTAATGACATTTTCTAAAAATGGAAATTTATAGCTAAAGAAGTACTAACAGTTTATAGCAATTGGTAAAGTTCTCAAAAGCCTTGAATTAGAACAATTAGAAAACTATTATTTTTATAGCTGAGTAAAACAAATGATAGAAAACAGTAATGGCACTAAAATTATACTTAATTGTGGCTAGGTATCTAAACATCTCAATTCCCTTGTTTACTTTAAATTTTTTTCTTTTTTCCCTTATTAGTTTTCTAGGGCTTCCAAGCCAAAGTACCACTAATTAGGTGACTGAGAGAACATAAATTTATCCTCTCAGTTCTGAAGGCTTAATGTCTGAAATGTAGGTATTGGCAGGAATGTGAAATCTTTCTCTTTGAAGATCTGAAGGGGGATATATCCTTGCCTCTTCTGTTTCTTGTAGCCCCAATCATTCCTTGGCTTGTGGTAGCATAACTCCAGTCTTTGACACCATATTCTCATGGCTGTTTCTCCCCTGTGTTTCTTAACATGGTATTCTTCAATTTGTGTGTCTGTGTCCAAATTGCCTTTTTATAAGGATAGCGGTTCAATTGAATTATTATAGGTAATCAGATAGATGATGAGTGGGAAGTCCCAACACATCAACAAAAAGGGGATCTGACACATCACTCATGGTTGTCAGGGTTTGCAGCCAGACTCTTGGCACCAAGGGGAGGTGAGGTTATCTAACTTTTATTGCCTATACCATCAGTAGAGAACCTGGAGAATGTAACTTTCTTCCCTTCCTGCAGCAATGCATATGCTCGCAGTCACCATTCCAACTGCTTGACTGATAACTTCACCTTCCACTCATGGCGCTGAACTGGTATGGGCAAAGCTGTCCCTGTGCACGTGCTCCTACCTTCAAAAGACATACTAGGAATTCGTAGGAATTCCCCCTACCAGGAACTTGAGTTACAGGCAAGAAGTACACAGGTGCCACAGAAGTCCATGAAGACAAACAACAGAGTGGGTTACAATGACAGACTTCTCTTCCAAAATATTCATGGCAAGACCACACAATGAAAGTAACACCTAGCCTCATTCTCAGTACAGATACTGCCTAGCATAGCAGCTTATTCAACTGGAAATCTGGGTATACTATACTATTAAAATGTCTCTTTTCATACTTTTCTTGGCGATTGTAGCTCTATTTGTGTCTCAGGGCAGGTCTCCAATCTTAGAGATCTAGACCCAAGAACCAAGTATCCCATCACAATCCTCCCTAGCTTCCCATCTGATGACAGGATTAGGGTCTTATCCTACTCTAGGATGACCACATCTACTGTTACTCTGAGTGACTTACAAGTATGGAACTACTTCTTGACCATTCTCCAAGTGTCAATTTTTCCTTGAAGTCTATAGTTCTTTCTGATGGTGAACTAGTGTAATGGAGGAGACAGACTAGACAGAAACAGAAACACTTGTGTGATGGAAACACACAGATCAAGCCTAGAAGTTCCACCACCAAACAGCTGAGTGACTGGGTAAGTCAGTAAACTTTCAGATCCTTTGTCTACCCGAAAAGTGAATCTTACCACTAAAATCCAGTGCAATTGTGAGGATTAATTCAAATGACTTATCAAGCCTGACACATTCATTGTGACAAAGCAGTTGGATAAGATACTTAGCAAATGTAACCTCCCCTCACTTCTTTGTAAACATGACATGCTGAAAACAAACACACAGAGAAAATTTTCCTTCCCATGGGATACTAAGGACAAATTTATAATGAATAGTAACATTGTATATAAATAGAACATACATCAGTTTTAGTTAAATTAAAGGTTAAAATAAATGTCCTCACTTCTGGCAATCACAAAAATAAAATGAGATGAAAACAGAATTGAGAAACTACATTTATTCATCAAACAAATGTCTCTAGAATATCGCCTATGTGCGGGATGTTCTTAGAGGCAATGTGTCAGAGACACCTGTGATATAAAAAGTTTGAAAACATGTTGCAACTTACCCCTCCGACTTTCTCAAAGTGAGATCCTTCTTTCTTAAAATCTGTGAGGGCTCCATTGAAATACCAGGTAAACATGATGTCTAATAGGGGGTCGTGCTGCACTTGGCAGGGCAAAATGACACTTTCACCAACTGAGACATCCATGTTTGATGGTGCCAAAGTTATTTTCGTTGGTTCTATTGGAGAAATAATTTTTCAGTAAACTTTTGGTATTTTTGTTTTGACCACAGCAATTTATACAGGCAGATTGTCCATCTAAGTTACAGTGTACATGTTTAAATATGCACATTCACATACATACATCTATACAACCTAAACTCTCAAGGTTAAAGATATAGGTGAATGGCAGTTGCCAGATGGTGGGGGCACTGGATCCCTTTATTCCTGAATGAGGACAGAGAGTTGACCCACCATGAACTTGCAGCATCATCTAAAAGTAAACCAGTGTTACTTTAATCCACTGAGATCTTGGTAAAGCCATGATCTGCTTTACAGAGACAGAGTCCAATAAACATTTCAAACTCAACATACCCAAACTAAGCTCCAATCCTCCTCCCCAAAGCTGACCATCCCCCTACCCTGTCCCACCTCAGTGGTTCTATCATTCTTCTTGCTGTAGGATATACAGACTGTGATCCAGCCTTTTCAACTTCTCTGCTGGTCCTGCCTAGATTCCAGGAATGGTTTGCTGAGATTCCTCCTAGCTCTACTCTTGATTCCCACAGTCTCTTCTTAATTGAGTAGCTAGAATAATCCTTTAAAAATGTCTTTCACGGGATCAGCAGTTGGCATAATGGCTATGTCACTGGACTCCCATGTAGTTGACTGCAGTTTGAGTCCAGGACCTGGTGGCTTAAACTCATGCCAAGCACGTGTGTGTGCATGCCCAAGATCCTGAGAGGAGTTTGGGCATGGCCATCTCCCTTGGGGAGGTGATTTCTCGCTTTCTATCTCTCTGTCTCTCGGCGCTTCTGGCGAGCGTATGCACCATGTAGCAAAAAACTCTCCCCCCCAAAAAAAAGAAAAGAAAAAATGTCTTTCACATCACATTATTCCTTTCCTCAAAACCCTGTGTCAGCTCCACTTTTTAATCCAAATAGAAGTTGAAATCCTAAATCCTAACAGCATCTACAAATTGCCTGTATTATCAATGAGTAATCTGTTGTTTAACACCTTCATCTTCATGATATCTTTATCCAAATCTCTCCTCAGTGAGGTCTGTTCTGGTCATCCTGTTTCATGGTCTAATTTATATATTCCTATACACACCCCTCTTTACTTTCTCAATAGTTTGTACTATTCCCCCTTCTAATAATTTCCTTTTTCTTTAATTTTTAAATTTCTACTGCTTATTTTCTTTCTACTTTTGGTAGAATGTAGGATCCATGAGGGCAATGTCTTTGTCATTGCGCTCACTGATACAGCCTAAGCACCTGGCACATAAGAAGTATTCAATTGTTTTTAATAAATAAATGAATGAAATATATCCATAACTTTTAGCAATACTGTTTTACTTTTACTTTCTTTCTTTTTTTTTAATTTGCCAGGGTGCACATGCACTCACTGGAGGGAGGGAGAGAGAGAAAAGAAAGGAGAAAATACCCCTTGGTGAGATGACCATACCTCAATCCCTTCTCCTCTCAGGATTTTGGTCATGAATGGACACATGCCCAGTGTGTTTCTCTAGCCACCAGGTCCTGGTTAAACTGCATAGTTGGCCAATGGAGAGCCAGTGCCTTAGCCACCACACCAGCAGCTGGCACTTTTAGCAATTCTTACTGATATCAAGTTATTTCATGAACTTCAAACATATCCAGAAAAGATCAATTATAATGAAAAAAAGAAAAGTGCACCCAAAAGATCTGACAAAATAGAATAACATAAAATAAAAGATTGTCAGCATATGCTGTTTGTAAATGTTATTACCCATCATCCCAGCACAGTAACTAATGTATTCCCCTGTGCACACTGTGCTGTGCTGAAGAAATATTAAGAAGCAATCCCTTGACTTTCACCTGTTAAAAATAAAACATTTACAAATACAGGTTCTATTTTCAGTGAAAATTGTTAAAAACCTATGGTCAATTTCTTAGATCATAATAATATATCACACAGTGTATACCTCTCTAAAGCAATCTGTAAGAAACGTACCTACCTGTAACAACAAGGAGTGTTGTGCCGTTTGCTTTCCCAAATTGGTTCTCAGCTGTGCAGGTATAACTTCCAGTATCAGCTTTTGTCACATTGGCTATTTTTAGACCTCCATCCTTTAAAAAAGTAATTCTAAAGGAAATATAAACTAGGTAAATAAATGTGTAACGGCCATTTAAAAAAGTTCAATATCACTTTATTTTATTTTTCAGAAGATATTGTCATAAACTAGTATTAAGGTCAAATAAATCAATCCTTAGCCTTTAGAGAATAAATATATTTATAAGAAAATTTATACACACACATGCACACACATACCGAGAGAAGATACTCAACTCAAACTTGGCATGATATTTTTACACAGCATGACTTAACACCATTACTTGACGTTTCACCTGATTTGGGGGATGCCTTTATCAAGTAAGGGTGATATGTTTTCCAAAAATAACATTTGTGGTATATTACTCATGGGTTAGCTGTATAAGTTTGGAAAGAATGAAAAGTAGGAAATGACATTACTTCCTCTAATTGTGAAATACTGTATGAGAAATAAGAAAGCTCCTTGCTTTACATTACAAACTGGGAATGCTATGGTCAACCAAATAAAATTAACATGTAGCCAAAGAACCTTTGCATGGTCATCTGTAGGCTAGGGTGAAGTATCTGGGCAACTCACATGAACATTAATTTAGTTCTTGAGCATACACTTAAAGAACTAAACAGTCAGCATCCAACTAAGGAGTTACACGTGGGTGCCTTATGTGTGCAAGGCATTAGGAGAGGCCCTGGGATTAGAGCGTGAGCAAGATAGAAAGTTTCCTCTTCATGGAAATAATATCATCCTGGGAGTCACAGACAATAAATAAGTAAATATAGTAAGCTCCAGTGTTTAAGAAGTACTTGGAAGGAGACAGACAGGGGATACAATAAAGAATAACTACTTTAAGAAGTGTTTCCAGAATAGGGCACTTCTGAAAAGCCTCTCACAGTAGGTGTCATTTGAACTGAGAAAGAAGAATGCGAATGAGTTAACCAACCCATCATTATCAGATGGGTAGCTTATTGTCCAAACCATCTACCCATAATTATATTCCCTCCCTGTGAATTCTCAAAGCATTACTATCCATACCAAGCATTTTGCATTCAGAGTACCTTTTATGTTTTACGGTTTATATCTTTGACATATAAGTGTCAAATCTATGAACATTAATGGTAACCATTTTAAAAAGGTTAGCAACCTCAGTGCCAATATGGTCTATACATGAAATGGTGGTCAATAAATACCTCCATTATACCAGCAGATGGAATAATGGTTACATCACTGGACTCCCACATAGCTGACCATGGTTTGAGGCCCAGATCTAGCAACTTAAAAACCAAGCTGGGGACATGTGAGTGCATGCCCCAAATCCTGAGAGGAGAATGGAAGAGAAAGGACTACAGCATTGTCACCTCCCCCCCGGGGGGGGGGAGTGCTTTCATGCTTTCTGTGTCTCTGTTTCTCTCTGTCTCTCCAGTGAGCACACATGCTCTACAGTGAAAATCTTTCAAAATAAATAAATGCCTCCAAATGTTGATCTATTCAGCAAAACAGGGAGGATTCTAAGAGCATCGGACTAGAATGGAGGATCAAGTCAGTCTTTAAAAGTAGCAAAGCTTATTGCAGGATTTCAGGTATGTGTAAAAATCTCATTATTAGTAGAACTTTTTGCATCAAAAATATACAAAATGATTACACACACACACACACACACACACACACACACACACACACACAAGTTGAGTATTCCAAGTCTAAAAATCTGATACCTGAAACTTTTGTGTGCTAATATAACATCACAAGTGGTAAACTCCACACCTGACCCCATGTGACAGACTGAAAATTCCAAGAACTGGGGCTGGCAGGTGGAATGGTGGTTAAGGGCTGGACTCCCACATGGCTGACCACAGTTTGAGTTCCAGACCTGGTGACTTGCTTTCTCACTTTCTCTCTCCCTCTGCCACAGTCTGATCAAATTAAAAATAATAATTGGGGCCAGTAGGTGGCATAGTGGTTAAGGCACTGGACTCAACCATGGCCAGCTGCAGCTGAGTCCTAGATTTGGCACCTGTAAACTCATGCTGGGTGCATGTGTGGCTGAAATCCTGAGAGCATAATGGAGGAGAAGGGATTGTGCATGTGTGGCTGAAATCCTGAGAGCAGAATGGAGGAGAAGGGATTGTGGTGTGGCCATCCCTTGATGGGTGATTTCTTACTTCCTATCTCTCTGTCTCTCAGGTGAACACACATACCTTACAGCAGAAATCTCTCCAAAATAAATAAATAAATAAATAATTTTTAAAACTTCCAAAAACTTTCCAAGGAATCTGTACAAAATGGTGCTAAATCTGATCTTTTCATCGTTTATGAAAAGCAAGCCTGTCACTTTTCTCAAACGGATGATCTAGGAACTTTAAGAAAAATCTCCTATCTTAGCCTATTAGAGAACAAAGATTTTCTAAATGAGTAGGCAATAATACTGAGAGAGAAATCCCTGCAGAAAGTAAAAGTGAGTAAAAATTAGGATCTGGAAACTAGAAATTCTAAGAAACACAGAGAATGGACTTAAAGAAATGTAAATCAGATCACAAAATCCTACTCTCCTCTCTCTACCTGCCCAACCCTTGTTTAGATCATTTGCTCAAATTTCCTATAGGATAAAGACTATTTCCTAAGCCTGAATCATATCTTTGCTTTAAGACTCTGCCTCCCTAACTTCACATGGACCTATGAGCTCCATCCCTTGTTTGCTTTTCTTGAGTCACTGAAGCAACGTCTAATTCCTTGTTTACTTCTTTGTGCCCTGGAGCCTTTATAAACACTGTTCCCTATATCTGTCTGACTTGTCCTCATCCCTCAGACTTCCGTTGCTTCCCTGAATCTGTGAGTTATGTTAACTCTTCCAATATTTGATAAAAATATCCTCTGCTGTTTCTTCATAGCACTTGGCAAGTGGCCAGTTATACTTCTGTGTGCTTATGTGACTGATATTTTTCTCTTCCAGTAAACTGTAAGCTCTCTGGGGGCAGTAACAGTGTCTGGATTACTCACCACTACATTTCTAGAGCCTTTAACAGTGCCTGGCACAGAGCAAGCACTCAGATAAAATACTGCTGAATGAATAAATTTGATTGTATGCTTTTCAAAAGTCACTGTGGAAGACATGAGATTGGTGAAACCAGACTGCAAAGGACTAAGGATTTAAGAATAATAAGGAAATGGATTCATAAAGTATTCAGACCATGCTCTATTTATACCATATATAGAGATAGATTATATAGAGAGATTATATAATCTTTATATATATATAT
>NW_006159660.1:1509277-1524738 GCF_000334495.1 Tupaia belangeri chinensis | reverse complement strand
AATAATTATAGTATTATTATAATATAACTGAATCAAACCATTATGATTAGGGAAGGAGGTAATATAGAGGGAAAGTTGAAGATAAAGGGAGGGAGGTGATGTCTTGGTTCACTTTCTGCTGCTATAACAGAGTATCTAAGACTGGGTAATTTACAAATAGAAATTTATTTAGGGGACTGGATGATGGTGCAGTCATGATGTTCTCTGAGGCTAACCCACATAGGAAGGGCCTAGGTGTGTGTCCAGAGACTTCCCTGAGTACTCCAGGCACACAGGTGCCCACGATCTGGAGCTGCTGAGGCTGGAGTAGACCCTGCCTAGTAGGGCACTGAGACCCTTTTGAGGTGCTATCTTTCTGTTTCTCTCATTCATGGAATAAATAAATGGATAAACCTTTTTAAGAATTTATTTAGCTCATAATTCTGGAGGCTGGGAAGTCCAAAAGCATGGCACTATCATCTGACAAGGGCCTTCACGCTACATTATTCCCTGGCAGAAGTGCATGAGACCAAGAGAAGAAGGGGGCTGACCTCCCCAAATAACAAGCCCATTCCCATGACGATGGCATTAATCCATAACACAGAGTCCTCATGACCTAGACACCTCTAAAACATCCTACCTCCCAACCCTGTCACATTGGGGATTCAGGTTTAAACACATGAATTTTGTGGGGCACATTCACATTGTAGCAGGAGAGAATGAAGAATGGAAGGAAACATAGTGAGAGAGGAAAGTGATAGAGAAAAGCCTTAGAGAAGAAAGAGGGAGCACAATCAATGGCAATGCTCCCAACCCATTCTGATTGATAATACCAGCAGTAAAATATTTTGGCCACGACACCCAAATAGAACAGTATTGGATCCATAGCACTGCTCAGTAAATTTCACCTATCATTCCTTTTTCTTTTTAAAGAATTATTTAATTTTATTTATTACTATAATTACTTTTAAATTTGCTACAGGGCACATGTACTTATGAGGGAGAGAGAGAGAAGAGAGTTGAGAGAAGAGAGACAGAGAGAGAGAGAAAGAAAGCCACCAGGTCTGAGACTCAAACTGCAGTTGGCAATGTGGGAGTCCAGTACCTTAACCACCATGCCACCTATTGGCCCCCTAATCTATATTCTTATTGAAAACAAAGTGAGGGCTAGATGATGGTGCAGTGGATATACAGTGGTGACAAAATACCCTGAGAAGCTGACTCATATGGGAAAGTTCTAGGTTCACATCCGGAGACTTCCCTGAACACAACAGGTATGTCCTTGGCCATGATCTAGGCCTGCTGAAGCTGAGGTTAGATCTTGACATGAAGACCCTATTGGGGTCACCTGTTTCTCTGTTTCTCTGTCTTTCTCATAGAAGAAAGAAAGAAATATTTGTTATATTAAAGTTAAGATTTGCTGAGTATTTTTATATGTAAAGCCAGGAAACTGGCAGAGGATATTAGAAGGCTAAGAAGGTTTAAATGATGAACCAAACTCATCTGTTCTGAGTTACAGGGTACAGATAGAATTGGAATTTCCAGGAAACTGGAAATGTATCATTACTGAGATTAGTAAGCCTTATAACACAGTGAAAATACCTCTTGTTGTCCGAACAAATATTGTCTTAAAGAAAATAACTGATTCGAGTGATCTGAGAGATAGGTCACTTCAGATATATTATACTATAAATTAGGTTAACAGCTAACCTTCCATTACAAATATAGAACTATTGGGAATATTGGAATTATTAGAAATCCTTAGATATATTAAGTTTGGTACCTTTAAATAAGTAACCCTGTCTCCATGAGATGAGGAGCAAGTTTCAAAAGCAAGGCCTAACACCTTAGAAAACACACAAAGACTCCAAAACAAACATATTGACGCTCAAAGAATGCAAACACTGTGTATATTGTAAAATTTTGAGCTAATTGGATATTTTTTTTCCTAAATTGGTTCTTCCAGTAAGTTCTAAGAGGCCCACAGGGCATTTCACACTACATAAAAATAAACAATATTCAGTAAATGAATGGAGTAATTGTTTCTCAGTAGAAAACCTCCAATAGCCCATGCTTCCCTACAGAGATTCAAAGTGAAAATTTTATACCACTTCACTATAAATGAAATTGTTTTCTGAGGTTTCTGAGAACAGATATTTCTGCAAATGGGTGGAGCTGAAAATGTAGATAACAATGAGTGACTCTAGTCTTAGCACAAAATGTTAAATGGTTTATGAGATTAACATTCGGAAATGTGGTACTCCAGTTTGCTTTGAGAAATATGTGCAATTTAAATGATGGTGGCATTTTAACTCCTTGTTCAGTTTTATAATATCCCTTTGTATGTATCTTTTCATTGGCCTTTCCTTTTGTAGTAAAAGAGGTTAATTATTTCACTTAACTTTGTATAGTCTGGTTAGTTTGGGATAAGTAAATGTAATCACTCTAAGCTGCTCTAAAGGCCTATTCTGTAATTCAGTGATGGCACTGAATTTATGACTGCTAAAAAAGCCTGTTTGCTAAAGGAGTACACTCTTGTCTAGGCAACACTGACCTGTACTTTATGATGACATTTAAGCATCTATAATAACATAGTATGTTTTAGAATGAGAAAAGTGTGGAGTATTATGCATGCAAAACAGGATTTCTGAAAATTTTGTTTCCCCCCACCTCCATTCTGAATATTACAATAATTTATTCAACTCGAATTTTAACAAACACATTGCAACTTTACATTTTCTCAGAAAGCACATCTCAGTGGAGATGAGATAGTAATGATTAAACTGCTGTATAGAAAACAAGAAGGCTATTTTGGATGGCACATTCTGAATACATATTCTAAGAGATAGATGCTTATAATTAGCTATAAGAGAAAAGTACTCACAATTCATACATCACAGGATAAATAATGACAGTTAAGAAAAGCAAATATATATTGATGAAAATGCATGAGAAAATAAATGTCAGAGGCAAAGAGCATATAGTGTAAGTTCTCATTTACAACTGCTTTCACCCCTACATGCTTGGAGAAATAGCTGTTCCCCTTGAGTTCAAAGATAACCTGGAAAATAATGTTAGATTTTCATTCTTTTACCTTTACCATTTTGAGCTTTCATCTTATGAATTCAATAGTGTTAGTTGAGTGATTTATTGGTTAGAAAATCTCCAAGGAAAAGAGGACCAGAACAGATAAGATTCAGCAGTTAATTATACTATGTCTGAGTAAGCACTAGGCCAATAACAAGTGGTTTTGTTATTTTGTTGGACACACGTGCTCCATGGAACAGACACCTGACATACTAGAGATGATGGGGCTTGGTTTCACACTCTATCCTAGAGAAATATATTCAATTCATATCAATCGGCATTTCTTCTTACGCATAAGGAGAGAATAGACAATAAAAGAAAATTTTCTTCACTTCTATAGTCTTTCCAAATGCATATTATTGTGAGTAATATATTAATTTTTGTGTCAATGACATTATTTTCTTCTAAAATGGACTCAATCTTCTAGAACAAAAGGCCCCTAGAAGGGGATTTCCCATCTAAATTATTGTGTATAACTGTTCATCTAAGTAATTCATGAAGTCTAGGACAAACCTGTCTAAAACATTTGCATCTTTATACAGAGAAGTATTTGAAAAATGTATAAATGCTCAGATCCATGAAGTAGTAACACACAGAAAAACAGACAATGAGACAAGTAATTCTCTGATGGTTCATGTCTTAATAGAAAACTAACTTCAAAGGAGATAATTATTAAGGTTCAACGGGCCCCCATAATTGATATTACTTTTCTATGCTTCTGAAAGAGATTCAGGAGTCAAATCACTGAAAATCAAAATGTCAAATTTACTACTTACATAATAGCTAAAGATGATACAAAACTGCTTAGGTGTGCAACCATGGTTTCCTGATACTTCATCCTCAAAATAGGCAGACAACCTTCTGACACATGTTGACAACAGTAGGCCCTCCTCAAAAGGGCAAGCCCCTTTATAGCATGGTAAAAAAGGAGCAGTATAATATATTCACTCTCCGTATGCAGGCAGACACCAAGGAGAAAGAAACTGAGCTACAATGTCAGGGTCTGCCACCAAAATTTGTAAGTAAGACACTTTCTCTGGGAAGGGGTTGAAGAAAGATCCAAATGTTACTACAATGATGTCCTTTTAATTAGAGACAAGAAGCATTGGGATGGAAATACCTTCCATCAATGTGAAAGTACAAGATACTTCAGTTGTAGGCATAAGGAGAATTTCGTCATAGGTTATAGATATTTTAAAATTATTTTTGGGCTGCTCAGAATTTATTCTTCTTTCTTTAGTAATCAAGACTGATACTGTTTTTAAAACCTGGTATTATTATTATTAATTTGCTATAGGGTTTGTGTGCTCACCAGATAGGGGTAATAGAGAGAAAGAGAGAGCAAGAGGAAAGTGAGAAAGAAAGCCTCCAGGTTCAGGACTCAAAACTGCAGTCAACAATGCCGGAGTTCAAGGCCTTAACCATCACAACACCTACTGGTCCCAATCTTTTTTTTTTTTTTTTTGTTAATGTATTTATTTATTCCATAGGGCCAGAGAGACAGAGAGAGAAGGCCATCAACAAAGTCTTGATGCCACAATCCATCCCCAGCCACAGCCGACCCTAGTTCATGGACACATGCATGTCTGAAGTACTAAAAAAAAAAATGGTGCTTTGTACATGGTATTCTTTAAAATGTATTTGTGGTCTCAACAAAAATGAAGAGTTCAGAAGTAATCTCCTATGTAAAGAGGACAGGGTTTTAAAACAAATCCAGAGTGGTCTAATAAACACTTGCCCTATTGATGAAGCTCTTGCAAGACAGAATGGCTCTGACCCAAATTTTAACTCCAGAATCAACCTCTTTTCTAGACATCCATCAATATTTGAGTTGTTCATTTACAAACTTGGTCAGTGTTCCTAATCTTTCCAGCACACACATTTCTTTGAGTACTTGCAAAGTCTGAGGATCTTCTCTGTAGAATAAACGCACACACACCCATGCACACACAACAGTTTTGATTCAATTAAGGATTGAAAGGATCATCTAAGATTCTATAGGTTGTAGGTTAGGAAATCTTGCTAGCAATTCAACACATCCAATGACAGAGACATATGTTTGAAGCCTCTTTGTCTTAGATGCTTCCAGAAGGGTTCCATTGAGGTTTCCTTTATGATGACTGTGTACATTTGATGACTGGTTTCTTAAAAATCACCAAGTATAAACATAGAGTGGAGATGTTGCATAGCTCAAGAACATGAATGTGGAGGAACACATCTGTCCACACAGTAGAGTGAATTTCAATCTCTTTTCTAATTTAAAATAAAACAAAACAAACCTCAGTCCTGATAACCCAAACTTTCTTGCTCCTCTTCCCTTCAATGAGGTGATCAGTCTACTTAGGCACAGGTTCTGGGGAGCCACCCAACCTTTGATATGATAATATAAATTTTATTCTATGTCAACTGACTACTGAAATATTTTACTTCACTTTTGAAGCAATACGTTCTCTGCGCCCCAGATTCTTAACACTGAATATAACTTTGAAATAAAAGTTCTGCTCTGAGCTCACTAAAAACACATAGGTGAGAAGAAATAATAGTCATGGGAGGTTAGCAAAAAAAAAAAAAAAAAGGAGTGGCCCATCTATTTCTCAAGGGTCTTGAGTTTTAATACTGAGCTACATTTGCATGGTAGAAAGAAAGGAGTCTTTAACATTGCATTTTATCTTACAGACTTTTGTTCTCCATGAGCATCCTAAAAGAATTGCATAGCTCTCCTTATCAAGTAATTTTATATCATCTTATAGATACTATGTTAGCAGCATTTTTGTTTGTTCATTCGCCATCACGAAGCTCTGACCCAAATTGTAGATCTAAATAAAGTGAACGGGTCTGTTGGCATACATTTTGTAAAACAATGCTATAGGGCTTGTATGTTCACCAGATGGGAGAAATAGAAAGAGAGAGCGAGAGGAAAGTGAGAAAGGAAGCCATCAGGTCTGGGACTTGAACTGTAGTCAACCATGTGGGAGTCCAGTGCCTTAACCACATTTTTATTGAGACTACAAATATATACTAAAGAATATATTTATTCATTGCCCAAGTATTTACTGAACTTATACTATGGACCATACTCTGTAATAATCAGTAAGGATTTACTGGTAAGAGGTTATGTTGTCTTCTTTTTTAGGTTTATTTATTTATGATTTTTCTATGAGACACACACACACACACACACACACACACACACACACACACTCCCAACAAGGTCTTCAGGCTGCAATCCACCCCTAGTCTAACCAGCTCAGAACACAGGCATTCACATGCTTCGTGTGCATAGGGAGGTCCTAGGATACAAACCTAGGACCTTTCCCATATGGGTCCAGTTGTGATACCATGGTGCCACTGCCTGGTGCCTATACTGTCTTAATTTAATTTACTTCTAGGCAATTGGAACCCTGGTCAAATTTTCCTTCTCAGTGTTTACTTTGTATGTGCTTTAGCAAACTTTCCCAAATTGTTTTTACAATGAGATGTGACAGGCCTAACTATAGTGGTGCAGTGGTAGCATACTCATCTGTAAAGCTGGAAGTCATAGGGAAGATCAGGATTTGAGTCCTAGGTAAACAATGCTATAGGGCTTGTATGTTCACCAGATGGGAGAAATAGAAAGAGAGAGCGAGAGGAAAGTGAGAAAGGAAGCCATCAGGTCTGGGACTTGAACTGTAGTCAACCATGTGGGAGTCCAGTGCCTTAACCACATTTTTATTGAGACTACAAATATATACTAAAGAATATATTTATTCATTGCCCAAGTATTTACTGAACTTATACTATGGACCATACTCTGTAATAATCAGTAAGGATTTACTGGTAAGAGGTTATGTTGTCTTCTTTTTTAGGTTTATTTATTTATGATTTTTCTATGAGACACACACACACACACACACACACACACACACACTCCCAACAAGGTCTTCAGGCTGCAATCCACCCCTAGTCTAACCAGCTCAGAACACAGGCATTCACATGCTTCGTGTGCATAGGGAGGTCCTAGGATACAAACCTAGGACCTTTCCCATATGGGTCCAGTTGTGATACCATGGTGCCACTGCCTGGTGCCTATACTGTCTTAATTTAATTTACTTCTAGGCAATTGGAACCCTGGTCAAATTTTCCTTCTCAGTGTTTACTTTGTATGTGCTTTAGCAAACTTTCCCAAATTGTTTTTACAATGAGATGTGACAGGCCTAACTATAGTGGTGCAGTGGTAGCATACTCATCTGTAAAGCTGGAAGTCATAGGGAAGATCAGGATTTGAGTCCTAGGTCAACCTGTACATTCTGGGTACATACTCATGTTATCTATAATGCTGGCTGGCCAGGAAGGCTCAAGGAGGCTCTTGTGATATTAGATCCCATTGTGGGTGCTTGTTTCCCTCTCTCTTTCTGTCTCTCTCCCATGAAAGAAATAAAATAAACCTCATAAAAAGAATGAGTCATGATATAAGTAAATGAAATAAAGTAAAAGATAGAAAGTTATTGAAATCAGACTTGAATAACAAATAATAAATATAATGAGGTACACTCTTTTTTAACTATCTAAACTAGAAAAACATAACATATATCAAACTTCAAAGTTTATGATTTTCCCAGTTAATGAAGACTACAAGAAATTAAGGGCCTACAAATCTCTTTATGCTAAGGTTAAAGGTGACTATTTCTTTAGCATTTATTTGAATCTAAGAGGTTAGAAAAAATCTCTTTTTATCAAAACTGGACAGATACTACTTATTCTACCTCAATTACAGATTTTTCAGAATTTCAGATTCTCAAAGGGTTAGTTACTCTCATCTTCCCATTGCTCTATCTCTTGCTGCCCCTAAGGGCTCTAGCAATGGATGTGCATTAAGATAGAACTACAAATACACAATCAGATCATGAAGTGGAAAACAGGTCAATGCACAAAATGAATTTTTTGGAGTTTGTTAGGCAGTGAGAAATTTACCTCAGTGTACCAGCTCAGAGAACTTACATAACACATCGTATTATAAATTAGGAATAACTCCTCTCCAAGCACCATATACAGGAGGTAGTAATCATCACTACAAATCTGCAGGTTCATTTCTCTTTACAGAAATGCAGTGGCAGGCCAGTCACAGCAGTGCAGGTAGTAGGGCACCATTGCACAATCCTGGAGCCACACGGGAGCCCTGGGCTTGAAGCCTGACTTGACCTGACTGTCTCAAAACAGCCACAATCTGGCGAGCGCACGCACCCTATAGCGAAAACCTCTCAAAAAAAACCCCCAAAAAACAAAACAAACAAACAAAAAAAACCAGCCACAATCCTGGCTGACTAGGAGGATGAGTAAGAGGGATCATGGTGTGACAAAATCCTGTCATGGATAACTTTCTGGAAGTAATTAACTAAAAAGAAAAAGAATAGAGAAAGATATGCAATGTCACCTTACTGAACCATCCATTTGATCATCCATTCCATTGTGCATCCACCTATCCACATACACCTGTTTCCATGAAGGGCTTTGGGGAGAGAGAAGAACATGCTAAAATATAACACCATTCTTATTTTTTAATAGGAATATTCAAGTAGGAAATCAGTTAAAAAATCTGGACCAACAGATGGCATAGTGGTTACACTGCTGGACTCACACATAGTGGACCATGCTTTGAGTCCTAGACCCGGTGGCTTGAAACTCACCATGGGATTGTGTGCATGTGTGCCCAAAATCCTGAGAAGAGAATGGAGGAGAAGGGATTGTGGTGTGGCCACCTCCTGCCAGAGGGTGATTTCTTGCTTTCTAGCACGTGCACGCTCGTTCTCTCTCTCTCGCTCGCTCTCTCTCTCTCTGATAAGCTCACATACCCTACAGCAAAGATCTCTTAAAAAGAAGAAATCAATTAAAAAATAAATTCTATACATTTCTAAGAACTGGTTACAATAAATCATATCAGAAAATTATAGGTACTATGGGAAGCTATCCGAAAAAGAATGATATTCATTTCAACAATCATTTTTTTAATACTTGCAATGCACTGAGTGTTTTGGGAAATACAAATCGAGTAAGAACTATTTCTCACCCCTTAGACACTTACAATCTAATGATCAGTGGAGGATCCATAGTGTTTATGCATAACTAACCCTGAAATGTAATCATTTGCTCATTCATACGAAATTTTGTTAGAGTTGTACAAATTCATCTTGCTCTACCTCCAAAACACACAGTATCTTTTTCTACATTTTTAATACTTTAGCTTCCAGGGACCAGCAGTTAGCGTAATGGCTATGTGGCTGAACACCCATGTAGCTGACCACGGTTCAAGTCCCGGACCTGGTGGCTTAAACTCACACTGGGCACATGTGTGTGCGTGCCCAAGATCCCAAGAGGAGAAAGGAGAAGGGATTGTGGTGTGGCCATCCCCCCTGGGGGGTGATTTCTCACTTTCTATCACTCTGTCTCTCTCTGTCTTTCTGGCAAGCACACGTACCCTATAGCAAAAACCTCTCCAAAAAGAAAAAAATCTAAAATACTTTAGCTTCCAGTAACTTGTCTCCAATAACTATAAGTTGTCTCATAATTAGCTTCATTTCTTTCTTTCTTCTTCTCCTCAACCCACTCTCCACAATGTAGCCAGAGTTATCTTTTAACCAGATCGTGTCACACCCTTACTTTAAAACCTCAAATAGCTTCTCATTTCATTCGAGATAAATTTAATCATGATTTTCAAGAGTCACCATTTCTAGACTATGCCATTTCTGGGCTTTCATGTTTTACTTTCCTCCTCTTCAACACACAACACTTTAGTCACATTCCCATCTCATGGCCTCTGCCCTAGTTGGGACCTCCTCCTGGAAGGCACTTAAAATTCTTGATGTGACCAGCTGCTGGTTATTTACATTTCTGCTAGAAAACTACTTCTTTAAAGAGAACTTTCTTAAAATGTATTACATAATTATCCTTTTTTTAACAACTAAAGAAATGATATTTTCTCAAGTATATTTATTTCTTCCCTAAGCAAAATAGATATAGAGAGAGCACGCACAAGAGTGAGAGAGTGTGCAGCCACAATGAGGTCTCAACACTAGCCTTCTGCCAGCACAGATTATGGACAAGGGAAGGCCCGACATACTCAACAAGGTCTCTAGACTTGAACCAGGAACCTTCCCATGTGCTATTACCTTACAGAGCATTGTGTTTTTTCTCTAAGCCAATACCTGGTTCTTAAATAAAGGTCTTTTTAACTTATGTATGTTCTGTCTCTTCCTTATGCAAACTCCATGAGGACAGGACCCCGTCTGTTTTAGCTGCCCTGGTAAACTCAGGACTCATCACAATGCATGGAACGCAGCAAGTGTTCCAGATTGCATTTCCCAAGGTGGCCACAGTGAGAATGCTTCCATGTGCTTGCCTAGACTCCTGTCACTGTCCCATTAAGAAGTCAGCAAATGAATGAAGGAATACTAGCACATATATAAAGTAGAATATAATTCACCCTTAAAAAAGTAAATCCTGCCATTTTCAATAACATAGATGAGCCTAGAGGACATCAGGTGAAGTGAAATAGACAGAAAGACAAATACTGCAGGATGTCACTTACAGGTGAAATTTAAAATGTGGAACTCATGAAAACAGAGAGCAGAACGGTGGATGCCAGTAGCTGGAGGATGAGACAAATGACAAGACGTTCATCAAAGGATATAAATATTCAGTCGGGGGGAGTTGGGGTTGTGGTGAATAAGCTCTGAAAATCTAAGGTATAGCATAGTGATCCCAGTCAATAACAGTGTTGTATGCTTGAAATTTCTAAAAAGGTTAATCTTAAGAGTTCTTAAGATTTCTTAACACACACACACACACACACACACACACACACACACGAATAGTAACTATGCGAGGTGATGGATGTGTTAATAAGCTCGATTATGATAATCGTCTCACAATGTGTACATATATCAAAACATCACCGTATACACCTTAAATACATACAAATTTTTATTTGTCAAGTATACCTTAATAAAGCTGGGGGGGGGAATAATGCAGAATCTAACTACCCTCCCTTTGAATTTGATTAGCCTTGTGACTTACTGGAAACCAAAGGAATGCAGGGATAGGACTTTGGAGCCTGGGTGATTCAGCTTCCATCTTGTTAGCTTGAGAATTCACTCACCAGGCCTTTGGCTGCCCTGGATAAGCATTCTCACCCACTCCATGTCCAGGCCATCATGTTGTGAAGAAGCTCAAACCTGCCCCTATTAGAACTCAGAGACCACAAGGAGAGGCCTTGGGATTGCATGAAGAAAGAGAGCCATGAGCAGCCACCCATATGTGACTGCAACCAGGGCAGAGGGGTGTGGGGGGCACAGAGCAGGGTGGTGTGGACAAAGATGCTGAACAAATACCACCTAGCCAACTGAGCCTTTCCTGAATTTCTGACCCAGGGAAGTCATGAGCTATCGATAACAAAATGACTGTCGCTTTACACCAGTAAGTTTTAGTGTGATTTGTTATGCAGCACTAGTTAATGAGAATGGTAGGTGCTAATATTTGATGAATAAATGAATGTTGAAATGAACAAACAGGTATGGAGCAGAAGCTGAGGATACAAAGATGGATAAGGTAAAGGCTCTGCAAAAATCCAGGTGAGATGGTTTTCTGTGCAAACAGCCATAATACACTGTGTTAAGTGATAACAATTCGACGGAAAGAAAGCACAAGGGTAAAACAGAAGAAGGAGCAATTAATCTTGTCTATTGGGCTTTGGGAAGGTTCCTACCATAAGTAACAATAAAGCTGGACCTTGAGTGATAAGTAGGGGTATTCTAAACAGATTTAAAAAAAAAAAAGACACACCAGCAGAGAAAATTGCAAGGCATACATGCATAATGCAATGAGATTCTGCTTTTTCTCCTTACTTTAGAAAACTATTCAAAGGACAATGGTATGCACTCAGTGCTCTCTTTTCATAATGTCAAAATAGTCAATATATTTTTTAAAGTTTATTTACTTATCTGTTTCACAAGAATTACAGACTGAGAATCCCAAGAGGGTCATTATACCTCAATTCTCCCAAGTCTCAGCAGGCTAGGATCACAGGCATGCACATGGATACCCAGAATACTTAAGGAAGTCTTGGAATATGAACCCAGGGCCTTTCTCATGTGGATCAAGTTGCCTTACAACTGCATCACCAACTGGCACCAAGATAGTCAATATTTTTAGTTTGAGAGAAAGTTTCTTTCTTCTGTCTTGAGCGTATTCTCTCATACACACACATACAGAAAAGCAAAAGTAGTATGTAATAATATTAATGATATTGCAGGTTTCTACAATTACATTGTTTTTCCTTGACTTTTGAGAGCTGGGACAAAGAACATGACAGGGCTGGGACCAGCAGATGTTATAACGGTTATGTTGCTGGACTCCCACATAGTTGACCTCAGTTTGAGCCCTGAACCTGGTGGCTTAAACCTTGCACTGGGTTATGTGTGTGTGCATGTTCAAGATCCCAAGAGGAGAATAAAGGAGAAGGGATTGCAGTGTGGCCATCCTCCCTGGTGGTTGGTTTCTCACTTTCTATCTCTCTCTGTCTCTGGTGAGTACACACACCCAATAGCAAAAATCTCTCTCTCTTAAAAACAAACAAACAAACAAACAAACAACAAAAAAAAAAAACATGACTGGGTTGTGGGCAAATGCATATGGGATTTTGGGACTTTAGTGAGAAACACAGTATGATCAAAAGAATGGAGTGTAAGTGATACTCCCAGTAAATACAAACTTGTACTGGACATGAGATGAATTAATTCCCAGTTCTAACAATGAACTGATTGGAGTGGATTCGAATACCTAGGACATTAGAATCATTAACAAGCTTCTTCCCAACCAAAATCATAAGACTGACAAAATATTTTATAAAGTGACCTTGAACCCAGGACCTTCTCGAGTGGGTCAGCATGGTAGAAAGTCATTACCACTGACTGGTTGGTTCTAAGACTAGTTTCTTTAGCCCATTTCTTGCTAAGAATGTGTGCAGTACAACTGGTACTCAAGAGACTGACTAGCCCTGCAAGTCAAGAATTCCTGACCCCGACCCAGCAGGTGGCATGATAGTTAAGGTGCTACACTACCACATGGTCAACTACAGTTCGGGTCCTGGACTTGGCAGCTTGAAAATCACGCTGGGCACATGTGTGCTTGTCCAGGATGCTAGAAGGAGAATGGAGGAATAGGGATTGTGGTGTGGCCATCTGCTTCTCCCTGCTCCCTGTCTCTTTCTCTAGTGAATGCATGTGACCTATGGCAAAAAAAAAAAAAAAAAACTTCATCCCATATGATAAAGAAAGAAGCCAAGAATCAGAGGTGACATCGCTAGTCTAAAGCCACATAGGTAGTAAGTGGTGGAGCCAAGATCTGACCCACGTCTGACTTCGATGCTTTGCTGTTTCCACATGCTAAAATTAAATAAAGCAGCAGATAAAACTTATATTTAACTTCATCTGACACAGTGAATAATGTGCAGAGCAATTAGTATACTGCATGCCAATTAGGCATAAATAATTCATGTAAATAATGATACAAATAAACACACAGAAACTTAAGCTGTCTGGTGGTTAACAGGGAAAGATTTGTAGGTATGCGTTGGAGGTGGAGGGTGGGAGATGGCAGAGAGGAAGTGATTAACATGCCCTGAAGTGAGCCTGATCCCAAACCAAAAGTCTTTGATGATGTTAACTTTACTTTTGTCTTCACTCTTAAATCTTCAGTTTCATCTTTGCTTAGGGTATGGGAGTTATGGGCAAAGGGACCCTGTTGGGGAAGTCATGTAGGGAAGAAGCTATTCTCTACTCTCTGGGACATCTGTGTATTTTTATCCAGGCATCTCGATCTCCTGTTTAAGAAAAGTTATCTTCCTCCAACATTCACCTCCTTTGAAGGAAAGGGATGGTTCTTGTCTGAGAATGAACTCAACTCATGCTTTCTTATCTCTGTTATATACAAACTCTGCCACTGACACTATGGCAATAAAGAAATAATAGCCAATTTTGCTTCTTGTCTGCAATCTTTTCTGTTCATTTCCTCTATGCTTTTTGCTTTGCCCTATTTTATGTCACTTCCTTTGAGTTGCCTACCCCCAAGACACTGCTCTCTCCAGGGCTGAGTCAGCACCTCTTCTCTGCTTCTTACTGATTTATAGACACCTCCATATGGACAGGATTTCAATGCCCCATGTCCTCAGTCAGTTCTAGTTTGTGGTCTTGCAGATACTAACTGTGTCTCTTTCTCTTTCAAAATGCCCCAGTTTGTAGAAAAAAAATGATATGGTCACTTTAATCATATAGTCTATCCCACTGTAACTAATGTAATTATTTTTCCACATGCTAAACTATTTTTCCACATGCTAAACAGCAACCCCCCGCCCCCCCAATGTGGGTTCCTTGAAGGTCCCTGATGTTTTTTTATTCATCTATATAATTTGGTGCTGGGCATCGAACCTAGCACTGAATGATGGTATGATAACTCATGGACAACCTACATGCCTTCCCATGGGGATATGGGGAGTGCCTTCCCATGGGGACAGCTTTAAAGTCCAATAGACGAAGATTAATTTGGAGTTAAGGGTCGAGAAGTAAAAGTTTCTGAGCTCTCAGCTGTGCACTTGTGGGAAGAGACATTGGAATTCACATTAAGCTTCCACATCTGGCTGACAGTTGTGAGGGAGCAGCTATTTAGACAGGTAGACTGTAAAAGAAAGGGGATATAATAGAGTCAAGCTATTTGGGGGAAGAGGAAATAGACAGCTGAAAGGAAAAGAACATTCTGAACAGTATAGAAAGAAATAAACTTCACTGTTCTAGAGTGGAGCCAAGAAGTATGAAGGAATAGAGAAGGGATGGATAGAAACTTCTTGGCCACAGATCCCTGTTCTTCATCTAAGAGCTTATGCCAAGGGAGAGTGCCACCTGGAAGATCTGCCTGATAGTAACAGACTTTCTAGATACATCTTTTTGGAAGAGGGGTTGTGGCTACTGGAGTGGCAGCGACAGAAAGGCCATGTGACTCTAGCTCTGACAGAATTACCCTGTTACGGTCAAAAGTTTATACTCTGTTTCTAAGAACAATCATCAAATACTCTATGTCTCACAAAAGACAAAAGTAACGACTATGTAGCATTATCGAGCTTATATGGAGCTACTTACTCAATTAGATGAGAAGAATACAAAACTGAATGGTACTATTATTTCTTAAAATTAAAGTATCCTTTTTGGTGTATGGTTCTACAAGTTTTAGCAAATGAATGCAGTCATACAACCCACCAGTCACAATCAAGAGCTGTCCTGTTACCCCCAAAGGCTCCCCCATAGTAAATTTCTTCTCCTATTCTAGCCTATAGCAGCAGAGATCAGGGACAGTTCTCTTTACTAAAGATGTGC
>NW_006159660.1:1507192-1509244 GCF_000334495.1 Tupaia belangeri chinensis | reverse complement strand
ATATATGGAGTTCCTATGGGAAGGCACTCCCCATGGGAAGGCATATAGGTTGTTCATAAGTTATCATAATGGAATCATACAGCATAAATGCTCACAACATTTCAAAGCTAGTTTCTAACTATGCAAAAATACATTAAAAAATGGTTAATAGATTTTAATAATATTATCTGAATTATGGCTATTAATATTTGGGAAAAATTTTTGCCAAGTATTTAAATTTTTGTAGTAGCAAATGCTGCAGAGGGCATTTGAAACAATTTTAATGTGCTTAATTAGAAGTAATGGGCCATTCTTTGAGTCTCTTCTGAAATGAGGCTACTGCAATAAAATATTTACTGTTATAAGCAACAGCATTCAAATGAAAGCCCTTATTTTTAAAAATAATTGGCTAATGTGTTTTAAGTACCAATAAGTTATAAAGAAAAGCTAAACATTCTTTAATTATGCTATTTCTTTTGGCAAACCATACTTGATCACATTCTCAGAGGTTTTTGTATAATTTTATTTTGCATAAAGGAAAAGAAAGCTCTAATTTTTGTCTTTTTTGCAGACATGGAACTAAGTGAATGAATAACACTAAAACTTTGAAAACTAGTAAAATAACCTTTGGATTCTCAAAAGGTAGGACATTAATGTTTATTTTTAAAAACCTCCCTCCTACAGGAGGAAGAAAATGTGGTAACTTTACCCAATATTGAATGATAAAATTATAAAGCAAAACAAGCAAAAAGAAATTCTTCAAAAACTGAATGCTAATAATTTCAATATTTAGAATATTTGAAGTTTTAGAATACTATGTGACTTAAACTTGATCTTTACTTAATAAGTTACTCAATGCGACTGTAGGAAGTATTTCTCTATTAATAACTTGAGTGACCATGACCTTCAGCAATAAGATGCACACTTTCTACCATGAGTCAGCTACCAGATCCATGCTCATACCTACATTTGTTTTTTAAAAGCTTATTTCTTTCTTCCGAGAGAGAGAGAGAGAGAGAGAGAGAGAAACACAGAAAAAAGAGATATAGGCATCACCACCAAGCTCTTCACACAGCAATCCACCCACCCCCAACCTCAGACAGTCCTGGAATATGTGCATGGCACGGGTGTGTCTGGCATAATCTGGGAAGACTCCAGAGGCAAACCTGGAACCTCCCCATGTCGGTCAGCCTAGCAAGACATTGCATTACTGCTGTGCCATTATCTGGCCCTCCATTTCTGTCTATATACCCTATGCCTTTCTCTTAAATAGGAGATTAATTTAGTAAACCTCTGTATGGATATAGATACCTGCAGTGGGTCTTTCTACAGGCTTCACATTCAACCAATCTCAAACTGAACTTATCGTTATCTGTCCTCGTCTTGCCCTTTCTGCAAGGTTTCCTGTCGCAGTGAATGGAGCTACCATGCTTCCTGATGGCTAAGGTGGAAATGGGGATTCATCCTTGACTCCAAACTTCTCTAAAAATCATGAATCTAACCAAGTTCCCAATTCTGTCCATTTAATCTCTTCTGAAACTCCTTAGGGCTTCTCTCCATTTCTACCATCATTCCTTTTTTTTTTTTTACAAAAAGTGTATTCATTTATTTCTTTCATAAGAGAAAAAGGGATGGAGAGAGAGACAGGTACCCCAATAGGTTTCATACTATAACCCTCATCCTAGCCTTCCCAACCAGTCAGTATTCTGGGCATGTGTATATGTGCCAGTGTGTAGAGGTTGATCTGGGAAATGAACCCTGACCTTCCTCATGGCCTCCAGCATTTCAGAGTGCTCTGCTATTGCTACACCACAGAGGCTGGGCCCCCACCACCACTTATTTAGTTCAGTTAATATTACTCTCTTGGAGGGACCAGCTGGTAGCATGGTGGTTAAGGCTCTGGATACTCCCACATGGCCGACCGGGTTCAAGTCCCAGTCCTGGTGGCTTGCTTTTTTCACTTTCCCTCTCTCTTGCTCTCTGTGTCTCTGTATGGTCAAATTGAAATAAATTAATGATAAATTAAATAAAATATAAAAATAAAAATATATATAATAAAATATAAATAAATAA
>NW_006159660.1:1505155-1507003 GCF_000334495.1 Tupaia belangeri chinensis | reverse complement strand
TGGTCTTTTCTTTTAAATAAACATTTGATCTTATAACTCTACCACTTTGATACTATTTTGTTGTTTCCCAGAACCTGTGGGATAAAAAGCCCAGCCTCTTTAATTTGACTTACAATGTTGCTGATAACAGATGCTGCTTCCCTTTATAGCCTGACACTCTCTGCCTCCTCCACTCCAGTGGCATGTGACGCTGGAGGTGCAATGAACATTTGGCTATGGTCTAAATGTGTCCCTTCAAAATTCATGTTGAAACCAAATCCCCACTGTGGTGGCATGAAGGCGTGGGGACTTTGGGGAAGTCATGTGGGTCCCAGTCTCATAAAAGGTGCCTTATAAAAGATGTTGAGAGCCAGCCAGGTGGCATGGTAGTAAAGGTGGCTGGATCTCACATGGTCGATTAAGTGGTTCAAGACCCAGACCTGGTGGTTTGCAGAGCAAGCCGTGTGTGTGTGTGTGTGTGTGTGTGTGTGTGTGTGTGTTCTCAAAATCCCCAAAGAGAATAGAGAAGGAATCACATGGTCATCCCCCTGAACTGTGCTTTCTTGCTTTCCCTCTCTCTCTCCCCTGTGAACACGTGTCCTATAACAAATTTAAAAAAAAAAAATAGAAGTTGAAGGGAGCTGTCTTGCTCCTTCTACTATGCAATGACACAACACCAAGGTACCTTCTAGGGAGCAGAAACACTCACACCAGACATCAAATCTACTCATACTGATCAAAATCTTATTAGACTTTCTGACTTCTAGAACTATGAAAGATACAGTCAACTGTTCAGAAATTACCCAGCATAAAATATTTTATTACAGTAACAAAATGGACTAGGACAGTACCCTGGCCACACCTTGCTTCTGTGCCTTTGCACATGCTGGTATTTGCGTCCAGAACGTTCTTCTCTAGCAATTCCTAGTCATCCTTAAAGTCTTGCTACAGCCATTGTAGTTGCCAAAAGCTTTCTCTAATCCCTCATTTGCAAATGGAATCTTCTCAGGTAATCCCTCAACATTCTGTACTTGGCCTGTTGAGTTTTATTTTTACCTCTCTGATTACCTGTCTATATGCCCTGAAAAGCTGCAAACAATGGGACTGACTTATCTGATAAAAAAATAAATACCTAGTGCTTAGCATATAGTAGGTACTCAAAAAACTTACAATTAATTCATTCTAAGAGCCCAGGAATCATTATTTGTACTATCAGCCCTCGTTATGCTGTCAGGGCAGCTTTTGAAGCTCTTACTATTGGACAGTAGTCCATTTCCTACCTTAGCTTCCAATGGTGTCTGTATTTCAAAGCAACAACTCTGATTTCTTCAACATAATTCTGTACTTTAGTTGTCTACTGACTTAGATCCACATTCCCATGGCTGATGCATAATTGCAAAGCTGTTATTGTATTGATATAATAACTTAAAAACTGGGTAGATGCCGAGGATAAGTCACGCTGCAGAGCCCTACAACACCATTCCTGTGGAATCTATGTTCCCTATTGTTGAAAACTTTAAACTTGTGGCCCTTCTCCCTTTACTTGCATGTATCACATTTTCAATAACTCCCCTGGAAGACAACTGTATATAGCAGAGACAGGGTAATGGGAGAGGGGGAAAGGGCAGAGGGTCAAAGATAGGATAAAAAACATATATATATGTATACATTGTATGAAAGTAGAAATGGAATATTATTGATGATAACATGCTTGATTAAGTCACTATGCAGTTTGTCCTAGATGGGAAACTACATTTAGTATGTTGTGATGATGCTCTGGGAATGAGTGTTAGGTAATATAATAAATAAAAAAAAAAAGTTGCAGGAGGAAAAAAAAAATGCACATTGATGACTGCAGCGAGCTGTATG
>NW_006159660.1:1475056-1498222 GCF_000334495.1 Tupaia belangeri chinensis | reverse complement strand
ATTTAGTCCTTAGGTTTTTTTTTTTTTAATGATATAGGCTTTGGATAATACTATATGAGGGTATTTTGAAAAGTTCATGAAAAAATAGAATTAAAATGCAAGTTTATTTTGTTGGAAAAAATTTTGAAATTTGTAAGGCACCCCTAAAAGACCTCTCCCCTCGTGGCACCAAAGATGGCGCCTAGCGGAAGTCCTCGAGGCCTTACTTAAGTAAACAACTATACGGAAGTGGGCATAGCGGTGACGTGGTATGCACATGATCACCACGGGAACAGTACATGCAACCAATCCTCACCCGAAGATTAGTTTCCGTGCACGTGGACAATGAACCGATTGGCTAGGGGCCCTATATAAGGCCCCCGGGGGTTGGGGAAAGGAAAAAGAAGATTGTAAGAAGCCTAGGGTAATAAAACGTTCTGGAGAAGACCTTGTCAGTGTCGTCATTAAAGGAAATTCACATATAGTTTTTTTTATAATATGCATTTTCTTTTATTTTTCTTTAATTTTTAGAGAGAGTTTTGCCATAGGGCATGTGCGCTTGCTGGAGAGACAGAGAGGTATTGAGAGACAGAAAGCAAGAATTCATCCCTTGGGGGGATAGCCATACCATAATCCCTTCTCCTCCATTCTCTTCTCAGGATTTTGGGGACAGACGCACACGTGCCCAACATGAGTTTTAAGCTGCGGGATCTGGAGCTTGAACTGCAGTCAACTATGTGGTAGACCAGTGACGTAACCATTACAACATCTGCTGGTCCTATAATATATGTTTTCTATGAACATTTTGAAGATCCCTCAAATATAATAGAACAAGGGCTTAATCAAAATATATTTGCTACCAAAGACCCCCTGTGCTAGACTGGCAAAAGTTTTCCTATTTATCATGTTTTGTTCACTAACAAACCTATTTACCTACCAAAAACAACAAAAAGCTAACTAAAAAATCAAATGGATTTCAAATAGTATCATTTATAGCCCATCAAAATATTCTGTTTTCTCTTTTATTGTCAAATGCATCAGTGAATTCATTTGTCTCTGGAATGAGATTTAAATCTTTATTTTTCAGTTGTAGCAGTCCATGATCGAACAACCACAATAAATCTGCCATTTACCATGTTTCTCTGATTTGGCTGAAGCCTGCAGACAAAGTCAAGAGGCATGGATATAGGTTTTGCTGCCAAGTGATGGCTGCAGCCCACTCTGGGTACCTATGAACTTGGAGAAGATTCAGATCTGCAACTTGTCCAATAATTGCTTCTAGCAGCCTTTTCCCTAAGCATTGAGGCCTTGGCTCATGAGTGTTTTCTGCTGTCCAAAGACATAAAAGCAAAAGCCAAATCACAGACTGGGAAGAACTGCAACACTGTGGATCTTCTCCTTAAACATCTTTCCTATTTTTAACTCTTATCTTCATATCAGAAAGTTCCCTTATTCTCCAGAGGGTAGATGTTAGAAATGTATAATGAAAAGTGGAGGGTCACTAGGCCTGAAGGGGTCAGAGAACTAACTTTAATTTCAATGAGACACTGCTTAAATTGCAAACATTTTCCCTGTTCTCCTAAAAACAGATTCTTAATATTTCATTGGGCATGTCCCCATCTAGGAAAAAAAAAAAACCTAAACAATAAAAACAAACCTCTATTTCTCTTGTTGTTAACTGAGGCCAGGGAACCAATTTCTGGCAAATAAGGTATAAGGAAAACTACTATATTGCACTTCTGGAAGACTTATTTTTTCCCCAGTTTTTTTTTTCTTTTTTTTTCTATAACGTGCGTGTTTTTGCAGGAGAGAAACGGACAGTGAGAGTGAAGGTGAGAAATCACGCCTTAGGAGGGAGGACCACGCCACATCCCATCTCCTCCAATCTTCTGGGATTTGGGGCAAGCACATACACGGACCCAGTGTGATTTGTAAGTTACCAGGTTTGTGACTCAAACCGCAGTCAGGCATGTGGGATCCTAGTGCCATAACCACCATGCTATTTGCTGACTATTCTGGAAATCTTTTTAAAGGGAAGATGTGTATTCTTATTTTGATCTTCCTCTCTGTTATTGCTGGTGTCAATCAAAACAAAACAAAACAAAACAAAACAAAAAAAACTGGCTGAGGCAAAGGAAATAAAACAAAGATTTTATTTTGGCCTTAGAGGGTTAGGACAATTGCACAGATGTCATGAAGTACACCTTGGTCCAGATAATGTGAGCCAGCATGTTACAGATTTCAGGATAATTTTAAAGGCCAAAGTTGTGAGTGAGTGGGATAAGGATTCTTGTCCACCAAGGATTGGCCATATTCTACCATAAGAGCAGCAGGATGACCTCCTAATCACCCAGAGTCACCTTGCTTAATTGTAAGCAAAGTGATGGAGGTAATGAGTCTGAAAGTACAAGAGGAATGCATTTGAGTAATGGGATGCTCATAAAACCAACAAAAACCAAGTGTCCAATGAGTTTAGGTAGCGTTTGGAGCTATTTCAGGTGCACATTCCTAAAGAAAGCCATAAGATGTGTCTAGGTTGTATTTCCTTATAGTAATGACTGAGGTAGATTAGAATTTCCTGTTTTCAGGAAAAAGACATTTAATTTGGGATCTATCAGCTTCCTTTAAGTTTCAGTTTGATTGTGTGACATTGTACATGAGTGACTCCATTTAGATCTGGTCTGCTGCGGGTTAGACCAGGAGCTTAGTCAAAACAGTGGCATTCTTGAAGGTGTTTTTATTTAATGTATGGGGTGTCACTAGGAGGTTAAAGATCACAGTTCTGGTGGTTAATGAGGTGAAAATGTGGGGCAGCAAGGAAGCAGGGGCCTGCATCCCTAAGGACAGTGGAGCCTGGTAGCTTCAACTGTCTTTAGAGCAAAGGTCAACTTACTAAGGAGCACCCAATCAACAAACGAAACACTTCTTTTTCACTCATTGTATTTTCAACATGTTATCTGTAACACCACCTCATTTTTACTGACTAGTATATCTATAAATATCAGGTACTATGCTAAGATTATTACTATTACTTTAGCAATTCATTTTCAGTTTGTTACAAGGTACTTGTGCTTGCTGGAGAGAGATGGAGTGACAGAGAGAGGGGGAAGTGAGAAATCACACAGTAACAGCCCTGCTGCAATCCCTTCTCCTCCATTCTCCTCTCAGGATTTTGGCCACACATACATGACCCAATGTATTTCTCAAGCCTCTGGGTCCAGGACTAGAGCTGCAGAGTTGGCCATGTGGGATCTAAGTCACCTGCACCACCTGCTGGTCCAAGGTTAGGATTATTTTACAGCAACTATGTGAGGTATGAAATTATTATCTCTGTTTTTATGGATGAGAATACTAAGGTTCAGAGGTACTATGTAATTGAACTAGTGACATCCAAGTAGTAAGTGCCCAAGCCAGAAATCCCAGGTTAGAATCTGGGACTTCTACTTTTATTTCCTTTACCAACACTATACAATGTAAGAGTAAATATCACTTTGTGTCCTTTTGTTAAATCTCATATTTGTTTTATATGCTTTTAAAATTGATATTTAAGAGCATTTGTTCACAACATAAGAGGACTTCAAAAAAGTCATGGAAAAACAGAGTTAAAGAACAAGTTTATTTTGGTGTAAAAAATTTGTGAAATCTATGCATAGTTTTCTCATAATATGCTTTTTCCATGAACTTTTTCAAGGACCCCTCCTCACTACTATGATGACAAGTGGGTTTAATATTGTGCAAAGTATTGAAGCCCTTGGGAAATAATCACTATTTAATTTATGTACACAGTTGACCTTCAGTATCCTTGGAATGTGGTTTCAGGAACCCTGTGGATACCAGAATTCAAGGATGTTCAGATTTCTTGTATAAAATAGCATAGTATTTGCATATAACCTATACATATCCTTCTGTATACTTAAAATCACCTCTAAATAATGCCTTTGAATGTATAAAAAATGAAAATAAATAAATAGATAAAATTTTTAAAAAATAAAAAATAATAAGTAAAATAATTCTTTTTAAAAAATTTAAAAATAATAAAATCACCTCTAGATGTACTTATAACACCTAATGCTATGTAAACACTACATAAATAGGTGTTATACTGTATTTTTAAATTTTACAGTTTTTTAAATTATTGCATTCCCAGTTTTTATTGTTTCTTTTTTTCCTGAATATTTTAAATCCACATTTGGTGAATCTGTTGAATCCACAGAACCCATGGGTACAGAGGATTGACTGTACAATTAAAATTCTTTAGGGGGACCAACAGATGGCTTAATGGCTATGTTGCTGGACTCCTATGTTGTCGACCACGGTTCGCAGTTTTTTAAATTATTGCATTCCCAGTTTTTATTGTTTCTTTTTTTCCTGAATATTTTAAATCCACATTTGGTGAATCTGTTGAATCCACAGAACCCATGGGTACAGAGGATTGACTGTACAATTAAAATTCTTTAGGGGGACCAACAGATGGCTTAATGGCTATGTTGCTGGACTCCTATGTTGTCGACCACGGTTCGAGTCCTGGACCCGGACCCGGACCCAGACCCGGACACGGACTGGACCCGTGCCCTGCATTAAACTCATGCAGGGCGAGTGTGCGTGCGTGCCCAAGATCCCGAGAGGAGAATGGAGGAGAGGGGATTGTGGCATGGCCATTCCCCCCGTGGAGGGGGGTGATTTCTTGCTTTCTGTCTCTCCGTCTCTCTCTTTTTGGTGAGCACACATGCCCTATAGCAAAAACCTCCCCCCCAAAACAAAGCAAAACAAAACAAAAACACCTCTTTTTGGCCAGCTAGTGGTGTGGTAGTTAAGGCAGCTGAATCCCACCTAGCTGATATGCTTTGAGTCCTAGAGCTGGCATCTTAAAAAACACACTGGACAGGCTAGCAGGTTGAATACTGATTAAAGTGCTCGGCTCCACATGGCTGACTGCAGTTCAAATCCGGGACCTGGTGGCTTAAAACTGATGACAGATGTGTATATGTGCTTGCCCAAAACTAGAGAGGAGAATGAAGGAGAAGGAACTATGGCATGGCCACCACCCCCAGGGGATTATCTTTCATTTTCTCTGTCTCTCTGGTGAGCACACACACACTCTATAGCAAAAATATCTGTTTTAAAAAAAACAAACTATAATGGGGCCGGCAGGTGGTGTGGTGGTTAAGGGTGCTGGACTCCCACATGGTTGACCGTGGTTCAAGTACTAAACCTGGTGGCTTGCTCTTTCTTGCTCTCTCGCTCTCTCTCTCTCTCTCTCACTGTCCTTCTCTGGTCAAATTGAAATAAATAAGTAAATAAATAATTATTACAAAACAAAACAAACAAAACAACATAAAGACCACATTGGGCACATATGCACCTAAAAGGCAGAATGAACATTTGAACCCAGATATTCTGTCCTGAATCTGTGTTTTTAACTAAGTCCCATTCTGCCTCCTCATTTGAACATTATAATGATGGCCAGGAAACCAGAGATGCCTTTGCTAAGCCAAATATCTGTAGTTCTACCTACATGACTCCAGGATAGGGTGACAGCAACCTAGGTTCTTGGCAGGTGCCATCTTACATCATCTCCTCTGTTCTGCCCTGGGATGAGAGGCCTCCATCTGGAGCTGACATTACTTTGTTATTCTGGATGATTTTTTCTCAAGGAATTGGGGAAAAACATGTTTGGTCAGAGTAAGTGGTCTATGTGGGAAAAAGTTAGGTAAGTATATATCTCTATTTTTAGATTAAAAAAAATGGATTACAATCATAAGAAGCCTATTACACAACAAAAACACTATTTTGGTTCTTGAACACATCACATTCCACTGAAATGCCACTTCGTTTCATTTCGTATTGAAAACCTACTTCCATATCACTATGGAAATGAGAAGGCGAGAATCGACCACTGCTTCGGACGACAGAATACCTTTCATGCTCCTGCACAGCTACTTCTCCTTTCTTCCAGGAAGAAAGTGCCCTGGGGGAGGCTCTGGGTTTACAGTCCAAGCTGACTAGGCTGCCCACCTGCACCTGAACCAACTTTTTCATCGGATTCTTTGAAAAATCTGGAGCAGAGGCTGAAAAGGAAGAAAAAAAAAAGAAAAAAGAAGAGAGAAAATGAGAATTGGATCACTTATTGAATTTTAAAATCCCTGTAAATTGTGAGGTTGACTTCATAACCACTTTTAAAGTTTCCTTGATGTGCAAGGTGTCAGTGCTTGATTCATTTGATTTATTGTATACCACACACAGGATTTCAAAGCTTTAAAAAGAAAAAATAAATTCATGCTATTTTGTTCTCCAGCAAGTTCTAAATCTTGAGGCAATACAGAAATTTTTCATGTTTATTTTGAAATTTTAAAATAGGCCAATCCTGAGATTATTAAGTGAAATGAAAACATTTAGCATAGAACATTTTTAAAAATTAGTTACATGAAGACAGGGGTAGAATCCATCTATCTTATTGACCTCCAGGACTCAGCACTTAGTACAGTACCTGGCACTTAGTAGGTTCTCATAAAATACTTTTGGAATCACAGCTGAATATTGAACTAAAATGATAAAAAATGATTGAGGAATATTGTATAATTTTCATATTGTTAAGTTTAACTTAAAAGTTGGGAAAATATGCATATTATACTAAATCCTATAGCATATTAAATATAATATGTATAGAATGTTGTTTGCTAATAATGCATGAAATTCCAATATTGAAATAATACCTGAACATTCAAGATACATAATAATGTCTAATTCGAAATGAGATATATTAATCTGACAATCACCTTCCTTTTTACTGAAAATGTGGAAAAATCAAGAAGGTAGTATTTTCCTCAATGTCTAATACTTTATCTTATGGCAAACCTCAGTGAGTTTTTTGATAGGAGAACTGTATTACGCGATTATCTATGAAGGGTCTTCAAAAAGCTCATGGAAAATGCATATTATTAAAAAAGTGGCATGGGTTTTTAAGTTTTATTGTACCATACATAAACTTGTGCTTTTCATTTTCCTATGACCTATTCAACATTCCCTTAATTGTACATGTGTTATCTAGAGATTTGAGGCCTTAAAAATTAACATCCTGAAAGAAGAATTTTCACTAAAACAAAAAACTTGTTTATGTTTGAATACAATCTTTTTAAAAACATACTTTGCAATATTTTTTATACAGCCATCTTACATAGCACATTGAGTAGGAATCCATCCATTTTAAAGGTGAATAAACTATGGCTCATCAGGTTAAGTCAGCACAAGAGCACAGGAGTGTTTCCATTTAGGACGTGAGTGCAAACGCCTTCCTGTCATATGTGACTTCCCTGACATGGATGGCAGTAGCCAGATTTTCAGTTAATGACCTACACTCCCCAGCATCAGCTCCCTTAGGATGGATGATGCATTTCCTACCTCCAGGCGGTTTGGATAAATGACCTATTCTGTATGGAGCCCAGGGTTCTTAACCCCACTTGACACTTGGCATTTGGGGCTGGATAACTACCTGTTGTCAGAAGTTCTGTGCTGTGTCTAGTATATTGGAGGATATTTAGCAGACTCTGGCCTCTAGCCACAAGACGCTAACATCACACGATCTCTTCCCCATCCTCAGTTGCGATGACTGAAAATACCTCAGACATTTCCAAATATTCTCTGAGGGCAAAACTGTCCTCAGTTGAAAATTACTGAGTTAAATCAATCAAGGCCTTATAATCTTTCAGCCCTATGGATTGGGCCAGAGATGGATACAGACCCAAATCAGGCTACAGTTCCAGTGACGTGTAGGACTGAAACTTCCAGTTCAGCAATGAAGAAAACTAGACTGAGTGTGGTAAAAAAAACATCAGCATGCGGTGGGGAGAAACATTATATAGACTGGTAATAGTGATAATATTGGGTTGTCAGGAAGCCATGACATATTTTTACATAGAAAACCACAGCATGACTTTCCTGATGATGCAATATTTGAGCCCTGGATCACATTATGCTTAAATTAAAATTCTTCCTTTTAATTACATGAACTGATGAATTGCTTCCTTCTATCCTTCAATCTTTTCATCTTCCTATCCTTCTTTCCTTCCTCCCTCCCTCCCTTATTTATGAATATTTTGCTATGCTATATCAGTCTAGTTGGATTTTTGATCATTTCAAACTTAAGTGTCCTTTTAGGCAATTGTACTAAACATGATAGAAGACTCTTTTCTTTATGCCTAAAGTACAAGAAGAAAATAGTAATTTTAAGTCGTGGAGCCTTGGTTAATCAAGGTTTTGATATGTCCAATGTTTGACCTTTCTAACAGTGATACTAAAGATATAAGCAACTCTTTTTTTCCTTTTTCCTTCTTTCTCTCTCTCTCTCTCTTTCCTTCCCTTCTTCCTTCCTTCCTTTTTCCTTTCCTCCTTTTTTCTTTCTTTCTTTAATTTGCCACAGGGTACATGTGCTCACCAGAGGTGGAAAGCTTGAGGGGGTGTGGAGTGAGTGAGAAAACACTATCCATGGGGAATGTTCACATCCAATCATTTCTGCATTTTTCCCTCCTCTTGGGATTTTGGGCATGCACACACACACACACACACACACACACACACACAGGTGTCCAGCATGTTTTCAAGCCTTCGGGTCTGAGACTTGACCCACGTAGTTGGCCATAGGGGTCTAGCAGCCTTAACCAGCACACCACTGACTGGACCCACCAACTCCTTTTGAATTGAATATGATTAAATTCAAATGTTAATGTCTGCTTTTATGGACTGGCAACAGAGAACACCATGATCGCTTATTCTTTTAAAAAGTATTGTTTAGTTTGTGATATTAGAATTGGATAAGGATATCTTAGGATAACTTTTCTTTCCTATTTATTTACTTCATCCTATGACCCTCATTCTGGCCACAATCATTGCTGCTGCTTTTCCTCAGAAATTGTTAATGCAATCTTGATTAGAAAACCTGAGTGATCATGTGCAATACTGCAGATTCTATTAGATGTAGAAATCTAATAGGAAAAGTAAATATCTCTGCTTCTGGAAGCAATGAAAAAATTAAGAAATAAAAAATAAAATAAGGTGAAAGAAAAATCTTACCAACAACCTTGAGTTCAGCACTGGAATAGACAAGACCATGCTTGTTTTCTGCGATGCACTGGAACATGCCAGAATCAGTCACATTTAGGTTTGATATTGTAATGGCACCATTTTCTATCTGTATTCTCTCCTAGAAGATAACAAAAATGTCTTGCATATAAACAGATGCACCATTTTAGAAGAAAATGAACACTATTGATTATTGTTTCAATCATACACAAACCTCCTGCATGTTTCCCTAAGTATTAGCAGTCAGATCTGAAATTTAACCTTTTACTTATTTGAAATATAAGACTGATCGACCATAACAACTACATGCTGGAAATATGAATCAAAATTCTTTAGTTCAGAAGTATCAAAAAATAACAAAACACGAGGTAAAATATAGCAGTCGTTTAATTTTTTCCTTTATGGTTAAAGTTTCAAAAATGCATCATTGGGGCCAGCAGGTGGCATAGTGATTAAGGAGCTGAACTCCCACATGATCACCCATGGTTTGAGTCCCAGACCCGGCAGCTTGAAAGTCATGCCAGGTGTGGGCGCATGTGTGTGTATGCCCAGAATTCTGAGAGAAGAATGGAGGAGAAGGGACTGTAGTACAGCCATTCCCCCTGAGGGGTAATATCTCGCTTTCTATCTCTGTCTCTACAGTGAGCACATGTGCCCTGTAGCAAAATTTCTTAAAGAAAAGAAAAAGCATCAAGAGGTCGATACCTATCCCAATTGAGGTTTTCATCATTTCTTTTTAAAAAATCATACAAGGCAAAAGTATTATAAATTCTGAACATTCAAAAGAATTATGGGGTATCCCACATAGGTGACTGTGGTTTGAATCCTGGCTCTGGTAGCTTGAATTTATTTTTAAAGATTCTAGGAAACACACATATGTTCCAGGGTTTTTAGATAGTACTACAGGTTATGTCTAGAAACATAAATGAGTATAATTGACTTAATACACACACACACACACACACACACACACACACACACACACAGCCAAAGTTACGTGGCTCGAGAAGTGACTGAGAAAATAAGTACTCATGTAACAAGGTAACAGAGTAATAGATACATTTATTCTCCAGAAGCCATACCAAGTAGTCAAGGAGGAAAAGAAAATTACATTGTATTTTTGATTAAAGGAAGACCTTTTCTAACTTCAATATCAAAAAAACACAGTGTACGTACAAAATTACTTTTTCCCAATGAAATGCAAAGTTGAAAAGATCTTCTCATGGGAGACTGGGTACTTGATTTTATATTTTTTCCTGTGTACCACCTCTTAAATGCAAATTAAAGTGTGTGAACTCAACCGCTTACTTGGGTAGTAGGTACTAAATGAAGCATTTAGTTAACGCAAAGTGGGGAAAGGAGGGATTAACCAGGTACATTACCTTACCTCTAGTACTAGGGCTTCTCCATTTTTCAACCATCGGTAGGAAGGTTTGGGCTTACCACTTGCCCGACATTCCCAATAAAGATTATCCTCCACAGCTATTTCCACATCCTTTATGAGTTGAACCCAGTGAGGTTTTGCTGTGATGAAAAAGAAAAGAAAGAGGAAAAAAAGACATCCAAATCATCCAGCAAATAAAAAGTAAATACCTTATGCAGGTATATATGAATGGATAATAAGATGGTGATTAATAGATGAAAGTGAGCACAGTAGCAAGAATTATATTGAATTTGCTAAGTATTTACCAGGTGGATTTATGAACATTTCTACATTTGGGGATGGATGTTGCAATCTGTCCTTTCCTAAACCAAATTCACTGTGCTTTCTTTGTTTTCAAAATTCTAGGCACTGTATTATATTCTTCAGATGTCTATCAGTGGTTAGTAAGACCGGTACACAAACTTATTTTATTTTCCGAATGTGTTTTCAAACCATAAGGTCTCAATTCATGACAATTTAATAAGTTGATTGACAGCAAGTATAGGTCCTAATTATCAACTAAAATCTAACATCCATAGAAGAGAAACTTCTATAGCCAAGGAAAAGAAATACTTCCTTCAAGTTAGAAATCATTCTTAATTAAATACAAGCCAGTGAGCATCTTTTAAAGCTCTGAGCAAATTAAAACGAAAGTAGAAGATGGATAAATTGGTTCAATTTGAATCATATAATTTCTTTTTTTATCAGAACAAGAAGTAACTGAAGCAACTTTAAATTATATATGCAAATTAGTTGGATCAAGTGGATTTATCATTTTCACTTATGTTTTAGAAGGTATTTGACAAATTCTTTTTACAGATGAAAGCAACATACCATGTACGATAAAAGTGACTCAACATACAGAGTGTATTCAGCCAAGTCTCAGCTTGCATTTTGGATCCCAGACTGGGAGGTGAGATGTCTTACTGGCTTCATGCTGCATTATGCATGGGGTGTGTACTATGGGGTTCACACTTGCACCCTCCATATGGAGAAACAGTTTATCCATTTCCGTGTAATTGCAACCATGGGAAGGTTTGTCTTTCCAATTCTATCTCATACAATTGCTATTTTATAAATGAAATTGAAATGAGACTTTTGCTATTTATCTTTTATAGAATGTACAGGTTCACATTTTCTCTTATTTTTCATGCATACATACATACATAAATACACACATACACACACACACGCACACACTCATTGTCTACTATGAGGGGAAGTTCAGCACCAGTTAACTTCTACTTTATACTAAAACACACTTTTTTTTTTTTTTTTGGAGAGGTTTTCGCTATAGGGTGTGTGCACTCACCAGACAGACAGAGAGACATAGAGACAGAAAGGGAGAAATCACCCCCAGGGGGTATGGTCACGCCACAATCCCTTCTCCTCCATTCTCCTCTCGGGATCTTGGGCACGCACCCGACGTGAGTTTTAAGCCACCGGGTCCGGGACGCAAACCGCGGTCGACTACGAGGGAGTCCAGTGACATAACCATTATGCTAACTGCTGGTTCCCCTAAAACACACATTTTGAACTCATCAGCCTGAGGTGGAATGAGACTGCAGACTCACACATGAGCCTCTGACTGAGATCCAAGTATCTTAAAAATTTTTCCACCTGTTTTTTTTTCCCTACTAATCTTCTCCAAATGGGAGGATAATTTGCTGAACAAAGCCAATCCTGAGATTGTAACTGTCATATTAAACATGATTTCCTCAATTATTCTATCATATGAGATCCAAATATTCCATCAGACCACTTTTACATGAAATCTTAGAGCAGGTAAGTAGAGAACTGCATGACATTTATTGAATATCCTAATCTCAAGCTGGGATTGTAGGACAACTTTCATGAAACTCTATTATTAATTTCTAATTTATTTCCTAGGTGCATATTATCTACATAATGGCCTAAAGCAATAGCCTCCTGTACGTAGTGGATGTTATTGCTTTTCTATTATGCATTTATTTCCTTTCTTCCTTATTTCTAAAATATCCCCTAATTTTTCATTTAGTTATCTTCTCTTTTATCACCTCCCATTGTCCATAAAATCCAGAAAAATGAGACCTTATTTCCTGTTCCAAAAGGAGATTTAATCTAATTTCTCCTTGCCAGTGATTAGTTTAGCAATAAATACGTAGTCAGCGAGATTTGAGGAGGAGAGTGCTAGATGTTTTAGAGAAAGGAAGGATGAATAACAATGAATGTGCTGGTCACTGCTGGCAGCCGTTTTGTGATCATAACAGAAACTAACATGCCGAGAAAGGAAAAAGAAATGCAGGGAGCAAAGTAAAAATAAAAATCACTGGGAAACTGAGGCCAGAGCCTACTTACAAGGACTTGGAAAGCCAATAGTTTTGCATTTCTCATCATACAAGGCACAGCATTGTTCATTATTTATGCAGCCTTGCTGTTACATAGAACTAAAAACATTTCTATTGACACATTATGTCATTTCATGTGTCCTATGCTTTCTCACACTGGTTACTTCTTAGCCTGAGATCAAGCAGTGGTTGCTTAGAAATAAGGAGTTAAGTGAAACAAAAGCTACTTGATTTGAGCTTTGTAGCCATATGGCTCAAATGCCCCACTCACCATTTCCATATTACTCTACTAACCCATAGATCTTGACACCTGGATAACTGTTGTGCTGTATATTCTGTTTTTTGTTTGTTTGTTCTTTTGCCAGAAGTTGCATGCACTTGCCAGAGACAGACAATGAGGGAGAAAGAGAGAGACAAAGAGAGAAAGTGAGAAAGCACACCCCACACATACTGCATGGTCTTGCCACAATCCCTTCTAATCCATTTCTCCTTCCTTTCAGGATTTTGGGCAGGTGTGCACACATGTTTGCTGTGTTCCTCAAGCTGCCAGGTCTGGGACTCAAACTGCCCTACCCCACCACCTTAATCACTAAACCACTGGCTAGCACTATGCTGCTTATTCTAAACTAATCATGTAACAAGATGGGAGAGTTATAAAACAGTATGACTCATGTTACTAAACCATGCTTCCATTTCACTCCCAGCAGACCCTAACAATTTTACAATAATATGAAAACTGTTAATGTCAGCGGTAATGCATTTCCATACTTCAAATTTTTAAGGGTCATCATAATAGGCCCTAAAATTCTAATTGTGCATCCAAATGTGTTCCTCCCTGCAACATTTTTGTATGGTACACAAATTTGCATTGCAAACGGTTTCAATTTCCAGGATCTAAAATTCATAGAATATGATGCAATTTGCCTTTTAACAAAAGTGGTCAGTTCCTTCTAGTCTTGCAGTAGTACTAACGATTAAACTGCAAATATATATTCACTGAGCTTATATTCATACATTTTATATGTGTATTTTGTAAAATCATATATCTGTTTCTTTTAAATCAAATTTTCATTAAAAAATCTAGTGGTCTTCGATTTAATGTATGAATAATAATTTTTAAAAATAATAAAAAATTCTAGTGTTTTTTTTTTTAATAAAAGGGATTTGAAAACAATTTTTGGGGAAAAAAAAGCAATCTAATTTTCCTACAGATAGACTCTAATAAAGGTAACAGTATTATTCTTTCCTTTCTCACATGGAACATTACGTGAAATAAGTGGGATTACAAATTAAAGACCATAAAACATAGATACATTGTGGAAGGGACAGAATAACACAGAAGAACTCAATGAGTTCCCAAGTTTGGGTGAATTGTTGAATGTAGTCATTGCAACTTTCCCTAGTAGACAGGGTTGGTTCTGTTTTGTTTTGTATAGGTAATAAAGATATAAAACACCTTTCCAAGAGGAAGGCAGACAGAAAAAAGGTCTTTTGACTCAACCATGGTCTGGTGTTGCCGTGTGATACTGGAGCCAGAGTGAGAGATCCTGGATTAGGAACGGGGTTGATCTAAACACTCTAGTTTGCCTGTGATCTTTTGGACAGAAGGCTGGTAGGAGGTGGGGAGGTAGGATCTGGACATCTCCTCCCAGACTGGTGAAATCCTGTAGAAACTGCTTGTCTGTCTCTTTCTTACAAAAAGAAATAAAATAAATTAATTAAAAAAAAAGATTTTTCTCAAATGTGCTTAGTATATGAAAGATTATCCTTAGGAAACATGAAATATTTCATTATATTAATCACCTGAAAAATGTGAAAAGAATATATTTTGTCTCCAACTTCACAGCAAAATTTTATTTAATTTTAATTTTAATTCCATCTTTGACAAATGTTTTTCCTCAATTAAAACAAAACAAAACAAAACAAAAACAAAAACAAGAATGAGATGTAGAATAGGAAAAGCTGAAGATTTGGATTCTGCTATAATCTCCGACCCAACCAGCAGCAACAATATTTACCCAGGAGAGAGTAAATACTAAGAACCCAATTTTCCCAAAGCAGATACTCACCATAGTAAGTGAGTCGCCCTCTGGCAACATTTTTCCCCCGTGAATTCTCTGCAATGCATTCATAGGAACCTGCATCGTCTTGCTGGAAGTTGGGGATTTCAAGCACACCATTGAACTTCCTCTGCTTAATTTTACTGGAAAAGGGCAGTCCATCACTTCTTCTCCAATTAATCTGTGGTACAGGACTAAGAAGAAAATTGACAAGTTGTGTGTGTTGTCTGGGAACCTTCTGGACTTGACAAAACAAAGCTTTTGATAAGACAGAGCAAAAAGACACAGGTTTTCCATTTCTGTCAACATTTCCCATTGTCAAATATATAAAATTGATGCAAAGATTTAACTTTTTAAATTGATATTTTAATAAAACAAACTGCATTTTCTTGGGTCAATTTATGATGTAGATTTTTAAAAAGCCATTAGTTACAGGTAAATAAGAAAAAGAAAAATAACAGCAATTTTAACTCATGAAATTAGGCAGGTATAGTCATTTTCTCCAAATTGTCTTTAAAATTTCAACCCAAATTTTTCATATGTGCATTTTTTCTGCACTTAATTTGTTCCTTTGCATCTAAATGAAAGTACATTTTAGAAAATAAGAAAAGGAGAGTCTGACAAGAACCACCCTGATTGCTTACAGCAGGCTAATATTTTAGCACATAGAAGTAAATGTTATAAAACTTACTTTCCAAGGGCGAAACATTCCAATTTCACAGTGGAACCTTTAGCAGCTGGAAGAGTTTCTGGAAACTGAACTTCTATTTTGGGTTCATATTCACCCATCACACCTGTAAATCCACAATACAAAGTTAATAGCTTCATTGTTTCCTTTGAAATTGCTTAGGTCTCTCTTAAATAAAATTTTCTTTGGTTCCACTTTGAATCAGCTTTTTCTAGTAATGTAAATAACTTGCTGATGCTAACTTGGGTCAAACATGGCAACATTAATAAATGTTTAAGAACACTGCATTCGCTGATTCATGAATTATCACTCACAGAGCAGTTCCAAGAAAACCACTATGCCTTTTACATTACATTAAATGGAAAGCTTTTGAAATTCTGTATTCAATTTGGACATTTCAAGTCAAACTGAAATATACAATGTATTATGACTTCCTGAAATTTCCTAAAGAACAAAAATTATGGCACAGGGAATTTACTTAATGGAACCCTGGTAGCATAGACACCCATCTTAAATTATTAAATGGTTCCCCAGAGTCAAGAAACAGTGACTTAATAAATGGGAAAGGTCAAATTCAATTATAACTGACTGGAAAAAAGTGCTTTGATACTTTGTGGTCAGAGCATTACGCTATATCTGATTGGGATTTGAGGAAGTGGGTCAGCCTCCCGGGCTCACAAATCTGTTTCCTCTGTAGCTCATAGACTCCTCTTAAAACAGCCACTAAGGTGTTGATGAAACAGATTTTTTCTTTAATGATTTCTTTTTAGTGATGTTTTTTAGCCTATAACAAAATATCCTGAGCTTTAAAAACCTCAGCATGGCAAAAGTCAGGGCCAGTGACTCCATGGGAATGCACTCTGAAACCCAGCCTCAGAGGCTCTCATGCCTGGTTTGCCATCTCTGTTTTGAAATTCTCAGTCATTTTTGTATAAGGGCCTGCTCATCTTTATTTTTCACTGGTTCCTGCAAATTATGAAACTGGTCCTGAATAAGGATTACCTGCAAAGGCCTATGCTTCATGGAATTATTCTCATCACTGGACCTATATATATTCTTTGTTCTCCCCAAAAAGGAAGCAATCATTCTTCAAGACCGACTTTTCACTTTTTTCTCATTTGTTTTAACTTGGAAATACACCACTATTTCCACTCAGAATCACACTATGAAACATTTCATACCATCAGAACGTAGCACCAAAGGAGTCGGGGAGCCCAGGACCCGGGTGTTTGTCACCGTACTTGTCACCACACATGTGTAGTTTCCCACATCAGATGACTCCACCTTGGCTATATAGAGATGTCCTGTCTCTTGAGAGACAAATCTCCGACTATCTTCTTCAACAAATGATGGGTATTCGTTGAAGATCCATGCATATGACAGTTCTAATGATATGTTAAAAAAGAGAAATTCCATTATTAAAGAAAGTTCCCCATAGTACATGAGAAACAGACAAAAAAATTACCTTTACTTCAAAGTAATGCCGAGTGTGGCTGCTGCAGGGCAGGAAGAGAGACTGTTACATGAAACGATTCTGTGTTCTTTCTTCATTATTACAGTAGACGCTGGTGATTAGCATTCTTGTGGGAGCACCATTATCACTGCCATCATTATCACTACTCCACATGCCTCCTAACAAGGCTTTCTGGCTCTGGCCTTGCTCCCTTTTCATTCGTATCTACATGCTGCACATTCTCTGATCTTTCAGAATTACCCATCTAATCACGTCAGTTCCTTACATTGAACTTCCCACAACTTGCTGACTTCTCAGGTATACTGCAAAATTGCTCACCCTGAATAGGAGGCCTCTTATGATTAGTCCCTACTAAGGCCTTGGCATCTGAGAACCCCAGGGTCCCTGTGCGTGCTGTTCCTGGAGCCTGCAAAGCCCTCTGTCTCTGTTTCTTTCTTTTGTTTCCTCCCCTTTTGACATCAGCGCCCCCCCCCCCCCCATTCTGCTGAGATAACTTCCAAATGGTTTTCAAAGTTTGGTCCCAACACAAGGAATCACCTCCTTGAAGAAGTCTTCTTTAATCCCTCTTATCTGGGTTGGTGCTCCTAGATGGGGCAATGCTAAGCTCATTTTAATTAGAGCACTTATCACCTAGTCTGCAATGCTCTGTGTACTTGTCTGTCCTCTTGCCACTTGGTAGACAGGAATGTTTTATTCTGCCTTCCTTTCCCTCTCCTCAAATCAGAAAAAAAAAAAAAATCCAAACGCATTTAATAGGTCTTCCTTAAATATTTATTGAATTAAGGGTATAATTATGTGCCTATCTCTTATATATCAAGTCTAATACAAGATTTTTCTCTAATGTTAGAGCCATGGTATGTTAAATTTCTCCAAGAGCGCTACTGTTCTCCTCCTCTGTGATAATGAGGCTCTGGATGCCCAGTGTGCAGAGCCTAGCTGATATTTACGCACAGTGACTACGGCGGGCTTATTGGCTTCCTTTACTGGGCCCTATTTTCTCCTGCTGCATTGATCTTATTGCATTAGTTCATTCCTGTACTGGAATGAAAATAGATTTAATGAATGGCAAGTTCAAATGTATTTAAGGCATAACTGCAAAGGTGAGGGAGGGGTCTTTGCATTTGGCAGAGGGGTATGGTAAATCAATAACCAACTATGAGACAACATATAAGAGCTGGATGAGAGCTGCTATGGGTTTCAGAGGAACAAGAGGTGACATTTTTCCATGTCTGAAGAACAGGCCTTAGAAGACAGGAGGACAGTGGTCAAGCAGGGATAAAAGCACTCCAGGTAGAGTTATCATATGGGTCAAGGTAGAGTTATCACATGTTATCATATGGGTCAAGTGTTTCATGAAAATCGAATCAGTCATGTGATAGGCTGTAACATCTCAAGTTGTGAGATTGTACGAAAAAAAAAGAGTCACAAACATCCATTCCACAGTTAGCCTCATGCCTACCCTGATGGTGCTTTTCTCTTGCAGTAGTACTGAATAAACTGTTGAGGGAAATCATGCTGGTAAGGTGGGTTGAAGCTGCTCTACAGTTAAAACTGGCAGGTGTTGTGGCAATAGGCCTTCTGGGGCTTTCTGCTGCGCTAAGCAATTCAGTCCTTCCCCAGCATCCCTCAGACCCCATAAACTCGCCTCACTTTAAAGAAGGCCAAACAATCTTAGTCTACTTTCCAAAGTGCTCTATACATAAAATTAAGATGGTTGTCTCTCTTCTTTTTATTAGCTGATCAGATTAAAACTTCTACTGTTCCCCAATACAGTAGATCTTCACTGGGCATTAGGAAGTCAATTTTACTAAAACAGTTTATACTACAATGAGAATAGTTACCATAAAGAAATTGGGTTCAAAGTCAGAAAACCTCAAGTCTGGTAAATTCATATAAGAGAATATTATACAAAATAAGAATATATGGCTAATCACTCCATGCAACAACTTGGATTAAGTGTCACAATGTATTTTTCATTGTTCCAGCATAAAACATGTGGTATGACTCCATGTATAGTATTTCTTTATAATCCTAAAATGAAAATCATTAATATTTTAAATATTATTATGTTTTTATAGAGATATTATAATGGCTTTGCCCATATGATTGACTATTAGTAGAAGTAAAGGAAGGAAGTCAAATTAAATAATTTTAAGGTTGCTCCCAAAATGTGCCTGAAGAAGTGGGTGTGTCTGAATCAAGGGGTGGAGTCATGGAGGTATCCATTAGGTCTCACTTTAAGAGAACCTACTGCACGGAACACAGTTGACAGCCTCCGCCTGCTACCTGATAAGCAACCATAGCCACATTGCCTGGGCTGCTTGCAGCTAACTGAATTCCATGAGGCTGTTAATACTGGTCCGTTTCTGCTAGGGTACAGGGTATCACTAATGGGCAATTTTCCCTGGAGACTCCTAATCAAAACAGACATGATGTTATCAGCACTGTGCTGTAGTCTGACATTCCTTCTATCCAAATTTGCCTCCCCTTTCAGTGTTCACAGATATGAGACCTAAATATCAATTTTCAGTCTATTTCTGGCTCCTCTTCTTTCACCTTTCACAGGCATTTCCCCAGTAACTTTTTCAAAATGTCTGATCCTCTAATTCCATCTTGGTATCTGCTTTGGAGAGAACCTGAACTGACATGGGTTGCTAACATGAGGTAAAGACTGGGGTGAGCAGGTGGTAAAATGGTTAAGGCACTGGACTTCAGTGTGGTCGACTGTGGTTCAAGTCCCAGAACTTGCAGCTTGAAATTCGCACTGGGCATGTGTGTATGTTTGCCCCAAATCCCAAGAGGAAAATGGAGAAGGGATTGCAGCATGGCTATGACCTCTGGGAGGTGATTTCTCACTTTCTGTCTCTCAATTTCTGTCTCTCTGGCGAGCACATGCACCCTATAGCAAAAAACTCTTTATTTAAAAAAATATGTTAAAAGAGAGAGAGAGAGATAGGATATGTGCACTTGCTAGAGAGACAGAGAGAGAAAGAAAGTGAAAAGTCATCCCCTAGCAGGGATGGTCATGCCTCAATCCCTTCTCCTCCATTCTCCTCTTTGGATTTTGGGCATGCATACACGCCTGGAGTTTCAAACTGCCAGGCCTAAGACTTGAATCATGATCAGCATTGAAGGAATCCAGCAATGTAACCATTACACCATCTGCTGGTCCCAAAGCCACAATTTATATATATATAAAATATGTTTTTTTTTTTTCCTCAGGCCATGTGTACTTGCTGGGGAGCGAGAAGAGACAGAAGTGAGAGGAAAAGTGAGAAATCACCCTCCAGGGGGAATGTGTATGCCACAATCCCTTCTCATATCTCCTCCTGGGATCTTGGGCATGCATGCACATGTGCCTGGCATGTTTCAACTCACCAGGCCCAGGACTCAAACCATTGTCAGACATGTCAGTGTCCAGCACCTTAACCACTATGCAACCTGCTGACCCCAATGTGTATTCTTTTAAGCTACCTAGTTTGTGATACTGTATTACAGCAGCAAAAAGAAATTGACACAAACGATAATAGCCTATCATAATTGTTTATTACGTGCCAGGTATAGTACTAAATGCTTTAGATAGAATATGCAAAGAAAAACAAATGATCACAATCAAAAAGTAGAGAAAGTCTGTATTTGGAAAGCTTAAAGAATTAGGTTTTAGTGTGATTATAAGACCTATATAGTGCAGGGGCATTCCAAAAGAAATATCAATATTACAACCCCCTAATAAGTGAATTTTTTTGAAAAATTCAGATTCTTAAAGACTTATTAAAAAAGGAATTAGATTTGTCTTTAATGTGGTACACCTTGTCACATGGGGTATGCAGAAATCAGTAGCACCTACCTTTGTTTACAGACTTTCTGATATGGAACAAAACATAACTTTTATGTTTTAGAGAGATCTGCACTAAGTTTTCATTTATTGCCTATATGACTGTTAAGATATACATGGCATCACTCTGATTATAAACATTTGAGAATTATGATTTACTATACTCTGAATAAACTAAAAAATATCTACAGTGATACTTTCAGAGTTTACTTGTAAAAATCTGCATTTGCAATAACCATTAATTGTATTCTGCAAAGTAAAATATATATTAAATCAGCATTCTTTGGAGACTCTGAGATCATTTTATATAGTATGATAAATAAAAAGCTATAATAAAAATGATAATTTTATATACTCAAGCAAGTTAGACTTTTCAAAACCTTCCACAATCTCTTGTGTAAATCATAAGCACATTATACAAAAACGACTTGGCCAGTGGGCTTTCTATTAACAATGCTACATGAATATTAGGAGTGTAAAAATTTTTTTATTATAGAGCAAAAGGTTTTACCAATCAAAGTCATAAATTAAGAAAATGAAGTACAGAAACTCTGTTTTCCAGAAAGTAATCTGTGATGAATGACATCACTCCTTCAGCCACTTTCCTTTCCAGGTCGCTTAAGTATAAGACCAGCCAATTTAACATGAAATATGTCACTCCAGTGTTTACCTGGAGATACATTAATCCACATATTACTGACACATAAGGGTTTATTTCTAGTTCTATTATAAAATTCTATTATGAAGGAGATTTAATCCATTGTATAGGCATTTTCTAGAAGAAATTCTGTCAAACAAAATTGTAGTTAGGCAAAAATTGTAAAAGTAACTTAGGCCATTTTCTGTGGTGCCAACAGGAAGTCTCTGACCTACTTTGAAACAACATTTATAAAAAACAGCGTGAGATCTTGCTTAATGTCATTCAAGATTTTTATCACTGATTCATACAATTGGAAAAAAAGAAAAGTTTTGCCATGCTGCTTTCGGATGACATGCCATTGGCAGGTCTGGAATGCAGTAGGTATTCATCGATCTAAAACAATGCAGAAAACTGAAGAGAATTTAAGGTTCAAAGGATAAACAGGCAACAATTAGGATTGAAGATTCTGTACTACAAAGGAAAAGGTATCTAGCAGTTGTCCACCTAAAATAAGTCCTGAGGCAAAGGAAATAAAGAAAATGAAATTTATTCTGGCAGGGGCGAGTTTAAACACCCTGGCACACAATATTCACGTTTCTCTGAATATTGCGCATCAAGGTCTTAGAGCTTTCAGGATAATTTTAAAGGGAAAACCACCAATAGGAAGGGTAGCAAGGAGTCTTGTAAAGCAATGAAGGCTAAATTTTATGAGAAAGGAGGCGTGTGAAATCTCCCATTTCTGAAAAAAAAAATGTGAAGTCTATTTTGGGACCTATGTGACATTTTAGCATGAGTGATTGCATTTTGGTCTGATCTTTTGGAGCCTACAGCAGGAGTACAGTCTAAAACCATGTCCTCCTAACATTTTTAACACAGCTCTTCTAACATTTCAGTGAGTTGTCTTTTTGAAGCTTTTTGGGGGGCAGTAGCTGGCATAGTGATTAAGGCACTGGACTCCCACATGGCCAACTATGGACAGAGTACCAGACCTAGAGGCTTAAAAATCACACCGGGTACATGTGCATGTGTGCTCAAAGAGGAGACTGGAGGAGAAGGAACTGTGGCATGGCCATCCCCCGCGGGGGTGATTTCTCATTTCCCTCTCTCTGTCTGTCTCAGACAAGTGCACACGCTCTATGGCAAAAATCTTATTTAAAAAAAAAAATGTTGTTTTGTAAGTTGTTGCTTTGAGGACAGCATTATTATATATACTGAGGTATATATATAAACATCTACCTAATCCATTCTGATTTAGACTAATAAGTCTGATTTGTGAGATTCCTAAGATAAATAATAATAATAACAATAATAATAATGTTTTCTTTAGAGCTGGTTTCTAGGTCAGAGATTAGCAAACTATGGCTAGAAGGTCAAGCCCAGCTTCTTTCCTTCATGGTAAACTAATATCTAGGGATATAACCATACGTTCAACTACTATTGTCCTTGGGTAAAGTTTTCATGCTACAAGAAGAGAACCGAGTCGCTGCAACAGAGACCATATATGGTCCATAAAACTTAAAATACTAATCTGACTTTTAAGAAAAAAAAAAAGTGGTTGACTGACCTGGTCTAGGTTTGTGTTTTTTATTACCCAAGTTAGAAGCTTGGAAATTCTTTAATGGGTGTTATTTTACTTTTTTTTTTTTTTTTTGGAGAGGTTTTTTC
>NW_006159660.1:1463900-1474755 GCF_000334495.1 Tupaia belangeri chinensis | reverse complement strand
CAGATAGAGACAGATAGAAAGAAAGAAATCACTGCCCCCACCAAGAGGGAACAGCCATGCCGAATTCCTTCTCTTTCACTCTCCTCTAGGGATCTTGGGCACACATGCACATGTGCCCAGCATGAGTTTAAGCCACTGGGTCTGGAATTTGAACCACAGTTGACTGTGTGAGAGTCCAGCGATGTAACTATTAGGTCATCTTCTGATCCCAATTGTACTTTTTTTTTAAAAAAAATATTTCTTCCATGGGAGAAAAAGAGACAGAAAAAGGGGTGGGGGAAAGGGAACAAGCACATCAACAGGATCTCATACCACGATCTCCCATACCTCCGTCTTCCCAGCCAGCCAGGATCACCTGCTTACATCTGGCGGGTACAGGTTGACCAGGGAACTGAATCCCAGTCTTCCATATGAATCTAGCATTACCTTAGCAGTGAGACCACTGTGCCACCATGGCTGGCTTGTTTTACTTTTATGTGGTCTCTCCAGGGCTCTCGTGTGTCCTGACTGCTTTATGAAGCTTCCTAGAGCTTAGGCTAGTCTCCTTGCACTTCAGTATTCATGTCTCCTGTGGCTAGTTTTAATCACTGCTTTTAGTGAGCACTTGCGAGCTATTTGCGCTGTATAACAGAAGCTCCCAGGAGATGATGTGGTTTCCTGATATGCTCTGTCACCACTGTTTGCGGTTCTACCACTTCCCTTTAGCATCTGTAGTGTTTTCCGTGGGTACCAGCACCTTGCACGTATGCTAGCTCTGAGAGGTACTACTGTCTCCTGTCTTCATTATTTGTGCTGCTGCCAGGGAAGCTCCTCTCCTAAAGTGCCCCTGTCCTACTCCTGGTACTGTGGCTGTTGCTGCTGATATGACAGGGTCTCCGGGTGCTCACATGGAGTGCTTTGGTCCATATTTGTTAATGCAGAAATGAGGCAAGTACTTTGCGTTTATAATTTTGCTCGCATACATGCATTCTTCCTTTTACGTCATTTAGAACATGTTTTCCTTCAATGAACTTCCTGTCTCTCAATCTCAAGTCAGGTAGTTTTAGTGAGACCCCATTCTTTACTCTTCGTTCCAAAGAGAATTCAAGATGAGGAGGTGCAAAGTTGGGCCAAATTCAATGACACTCAAAACAGAATGTCCACCTATGTCTTGGGGTGATTGAGGAGGACTGGCAAAAACACTATAAGGCATTTACTAACATAATTCCTTTGGCAAGGATGTTAAGGAAGCATGATATTGGTTTAAAAAAAAATTCAAATTGTCACAGAGAAAAATGAGACCTAATGAGAACAGGACAAAATTATTGTGATGCTTTATGAAGACCGGATCATTTTTTTTTCTTTTCTTTTTTTTTTGGACAGGGTTTTGCTATAGGGCGCATGCACTTGCCAGAAAGACACAGAGAGAAAGATAGAAAGTGAGAAATCCCCCGCCCAGGGGATGGCCATGCCGCAATCCTTTCTCCTCCATTCTCCTCTTGGAATCTTGGGCATGCACACACATGCGCCCAGTGTGAGTTTAAGCCATCAGGTCTGGGACTCTAACCACGATCAGCTACATGCGAGTTTAGCGACATAACCATTGCGCAAACTGCAGGTTCCAAGACCGGAGCATTTCTCATTGGCATCCACAAGTTGCCACAGACCCAAACTGCAGTCACTGCAACCCCAAGCATTTACTTCAACTTCCTGGTACAGTGATGAAACTCAAAAAAAGAACCCCCAAATGGCAGTAATGCCATGTAAGATAGAATAGACTTTAGAAATATAATGCATTTTTTTCTCTACTTCCTCATTTTTTATTATAAAAATGTACCTTTTCCAAAGAGATCCTGAAAATGTTAGTGATCTAGATTAGCTCCAAGCCAGAAAGGATGCTGACAACTAGAATTTTCATTGCCAAGATCTGCTTGTGTAACTAAAATAAAGTTTTTTGTTTTTTTTTAATTTTTTTTTTTTTGGAGAGATTTTCACTGTAGGGCGCGTGCGCTCGCCAGACAGACAGAGAGAGACATAGAGACAGAAAGCGAGAAATCACCCCCCAGGGGGGATGGTCACGCCGCAATCCCTTCTCCTCCATTCTCCTCTCAGGATCTTGGGCACGCACGCACACGCGCCCGGCATGAGTTTTAAGCCACCGGGTCCGGGACACGAACCGCGGTCGACTACGTGGGAGTCCAGCGACATAGCCATTACGCTAACTGCTGGTTCCCACTAAAATAAAGTTCTTTGTAATGGCACATTTTGCACATTGCCACACTTGACGCAATGTACATTTTGATGTGGTGATCTTAAAGATATGCTAAAGCCCTAGACTAGCCCTAGCCCTGTTGCTAGACTTGCATTTTCCTTATTATTTATACTGAATACTGGATTTTTAAGATGACTTTGGTGATAGTAAATAACATTTTCTTTTTAAGCATAGTCCAGGAGAACGTAAAGAATCTTACGGCTCATGGGAGTGCTAACTGGAGCCAATTATAATGTGATTGACCAGGCTGGCTATTAAAATGATATGCAAAATTTACACTGGCCTTGCAAAATGGAAATGTTCTTTAATACAAGCTAACTACAGGAAGGCCATCTTTTAATGCATCCAAAGGTAGTGCTTTTGAGTTGGAATTCCCACATCAACTTTCAGAAGCTAATTCCAGAGAAGGACCTCCTAGGATTACAAATGATGTAAGAGAATCCTACACATGGGGAAAATGTGCAATAAAATAACTGAAATAATTAAAGGCTGGTGAATAAAGGAACAGCATCACGATAATCTTGTCCATTCATCATTTGGTCTCATTTTGTCCTATGAAAATTTAAACTTCTTAAACAATGTCATGAGGACTGATTGTTCTTTTCTTGTGATACAGATGGTTTTTAAAAAGCAAAATAGGGACCAGCAGTTAGCATAATGGCTATGTCATGAACTCCCATGTAGTAGACTGAGGTTTGAGCCCCAGACCTGGTGGCTTAAACTCATGCCGGGAGCGTGTGCGTGCGTGCCCAAGCCCAAGAGAGAATGGAGGAGAAGGGATTGTGGCATGGCCATCCCCCACTTGGGGGCGATTTCTTGCTTTCTGTCTTTCTGTCTCTCTCTGGCGAGTACATGCACCCTGTAGCAAAAACCTCTCAAAAAAATAAAAATAAAAAATAAAAAGCAAAATAAAATATTCAGTGTATTCTGGATGGGAAAATTAATTTTATAGCTGGAATGATATACAGTAAATGAATATAAATTTTAAAAAATAATAAAAAGGGAATCTTTACCCTTTCCAATCTCTCTTATTAGTGATAGGTTAAAATAAAAAGTGATGATTCATACTAAATTATGCTATGGAAATGAGACAAAGCCACATGATTTTCAAAAAATGGTGACTATTTAATATTCAATTATAAAAGGAAGGGCAATTAAGCCAGAATATCTGAAATAAACATGAGAACAAAAAACGATGCCCAAAGCAATCAATAATCCAAAGTCATCCACATCAGTAAGACTCAAATCAGTAAGACTGACTGCAGTTTCTTTACGCACTACAGGATATACATGCTGGAGATTTCACAGCTGCCTCAGGTCCAAATCAAATACAGAGAGTAGTTTTCAGGCTTTGAGAAAAGGGACAGAAAACAGTCAGAAAAACAGCATTTGTACTACTTTAAGTTTCCTGCTCGTTTTACTAAATAATACATTCGTATTTTTACGCATCCATTTCTTCTCTCTGGCTATCTTTCCAGGTTTTGTCTATCTTCACCATGCAGATATGCTCAGGAAAAAACAAGCAAATGAAACAAACAAACAAATAAAAAAACTACCACTCTATCACTCTTTCAAAGCCTGGTTAAAAACTGCAACAGCTTTTTCTGCGATTTTAATAAGTTAGCTAAACAAAAATCCTGTTGATATAGAGTAAAATATACATAAATACAAAGGTACCATTCAAATTCAGATTATAGTTAAAATTCTCATTTATTTAGTGTTTGACTCTAATAGAAACTTTAAAAATGTTTTTTTATTAAAAATAATATTTTTATGTAGTATAATGTGATGTTTTGGTATGTGTGCACAATGTGAAATGGTTATATTAAGCTACTTAACATATTCATTAGATGAGATATTTATTAGTTTTTCTTGAGATCATTTAAAATATCTTTCAGCAATTTTGAAATAATGTATTATTATTAGTCATAATCACTGGGATGTGCAATAGATTTCAAAGGCTTATTGCTTCTGTCTAACTGAAACTTTGTACACTCTGTTCACCATCTCTCCATTTCCCACTCCCACCTCCTGAGTCTGGTAATCGCCATTCTACTCTCTGCTCCCAGGAATTTGACTTTTTTAGATTCCACATATAAATGAGATTATGTGGGCCATCAGACCATGCGAAGGTTAAGGTGCTATATCCCACATGACCAGCTGCACAGTTTGAGTCCAAGACTCAGAAGCTTGAGAATCACGCCAGAAGGGAGTGTGTGTGTGTGTGTGTGTGTGTGTGTGTGTGTATGTGTGTGTGTCCTAAATTTTGAGAGGCAACTGAAGAAGGGACTGCAGTGTGGCATTCCTCCCTTGAGGGTGACTTTCTCACTTGTGTGCGCACATGTACTTTGTTTCTGGTGAGTGCATGTGCCCTACAGTAAAAACTAAAACAAACAAGTGAGATCATGCAACATTTATCTTTCTGCTCCTGGTGTAATTCATTTAGCATAATATTTTCTGTGTTTATACTTGTCACAGATGACAGAATTTCCTGCTTTTCAAAAAATGAATATTGTTCCATTGTGTGTATATATGCCACATTTTTTATCCATTCATTTCTTTCTTTTTTTCTTTTCTTTTCTTTTTTTTTAAGAGAGATTTTGCTATAGGGTGGTGTTCTTGCTGGAGAGACAGAGAGACAGAAAGCAAGAAATTACCCCACAGAGAGGATGGCCACACCGCAATCCTTTCTCCTCCATTCTGCTCTCAGGATTTGGGGCATGCCCCTGAAATAAACATGAGAACAAAAAACGATGCCCAAAGCAATCAATAATCCAAAGTCATCCACATCAGTAAGACTCAAATCAGTAAGACTGACTGCAGTTTCTTTACGCACTACAGGATATACATGCTGGAGATTTCACAGCTGCCTCAGGTCCAAATCAAATACAGAGAGTAGTTTTCAGGCTTTGAGAAAAGGGACAGAAAACAGTCAGAAAAACAGCATTTGTACTACTTTAAGTTTCCTGCTCGTTTTACTAAATAATACATTCGTATTTTTACGCATCCATTTCTTCTCTCTGGCTATCTTTCCAGGTTTTGTCTATCTTCACCATGCAGATATGCTCAGGAAAAAACAAGCAAATGAAACAAACAAACAAATAAAAAAACTACCACTCTATCACTCTTTCAAAGCCTGGTTAAAAACTGCAACAGCTTTTTCTGCGATTTTAATAAGTTAGCTAAACAAAAATCCTGTTGATATAGAGTAAAATATACATAAATACAAAGGTACCATTCAAATTCAGATTATAGTTAAAATTCTCATTTATTTAGTGTTTGACTCTAATAGAAACTTTAAAAATGTTTTTTTATTAAAAATAATATTTTTATGTAGTATAATGTGATGTTTTGGTATGTGTGCACAATGTGAAATGGTTATATTAAGCTACTTAACATATTCATTAGATGAGATATTTATTAGTTTTTCTTGAGATCATTTAAAATATCTTTCAGCAATTTTGAAATAATGTATTATTATTAGTCATAATCACTGGGATGTGCAATAGATTTCAAAGGCTTATTGCTTCTGTCTAACTGAAACTTTGTACACTCTGTTCACCATCTCTCCATTTCCCACTCCCACCTCCTGAGTCTGGAAATCGCCATTCTACTCTCTGCTCCCAGGAATTTGACTTTTTTAGATTCCACATATAAATGAGATTATGTGGGCCATCAGACCATGCGAAGGTTAAGGTGCTATATCCCACATGACCAGCTGCACAGTTTGAGTCCAAGACTCAGAAGCTTGAGAATCACGCCAGAAGGGAGTGTGTGTGTGTGTGTGTGTGTGTGTGTCCTAAATTTTGAGAGGCAAGTGAAGAAGGGACTGCAGTGTGGCATTCCTCCCTTGAGGGTGACTTTCTCACTTGTGTGCGCACATGTACTTTGTTTCTGGTGAGTGCATGTGCCCTACAGTAAAAACTAAAACAAACAAGTGAGATCATGCAACATTTATCTTTCTGCTCCTGGTGTAATTCATTCAAGTGAGATCATGCACCATTTATCTTTCTGCTCCTGGTGTAATTCATTTAGCATAATATTTTCTGTGTTTATACTTGTCACAGATGACAGAATTTCCTGCTTTTCAAAAAATGAATATTGTTCCATTGTGTGTATATATGCCACATTTTTTATCCATTCATTTCTTTCTTTTTTTCTTTTCTTTTCTTTTTTTTTTTTTTTAAGAGATTTTGCTATAGGGTGGTGTACTTGCTGGAGAGAAAGAGAGACAGAAAGCAAGAAATTACCCCACAGAGAGGATGGCCACACCGCAATCCTTTCTCCTCCATTCTGCTCTCAGGATTTGGGGCATGCCCGGTGTGAGGCTTAAGCCACTTAGTCCAGGATTTGAACTGTGGTCTATCACATTCAACGAAATGTTCCATATATTTGCTACCATAAATAGTGCAGCAACAAATATGGGAGCACAGATACCTCTTCAGAAATGGTTCCTGATTTTTGATTATAAGCATTTATGCTAACTACTGGCTTATTTATCAAGTACTCCATACCATTATTACTTTATAGTTGATCCCTTCCTATTAATTGCCTCCTCTTTTCAATATATGCCAATCAATGTAAATAATGATTTCTGGCCAATTAAATGTAAAATGTATGTGTAAAAATATAAATTTATTATTTAGCAAAATAAGCAGTAAACTTAAAGTAGTACAAATGCTGTTTTTCTGTTTCCTGTTACTTTCCTCAAAGGCTGTAAAGGAAATACCTGACTATCCATAACTCAGATTCTCTTCCATAATTTCAACTACTCAGAAATTAAGAACAGAGGTGAACATTAACAAGAATATATTGCTCTTAATCAACAAATACATTGTTCTTACAAGCCCTTCAAAAATGATGGGTGTTTCTATCATGTGAGATTCCCTGAATTTTACAAAGATCTTTTGATCTAAAATTAATTTCTAATAGTAATTTCACCCTTGCTACTTAGATGGATTTTTCTTATCTCAATTTTTATTATAAAATGTATTTATTTATTTCATGAGAGAGAAAAAGACACTAGCACACTCCCCACGCCCCGGTAGAGTCCACATATTGCCACCCATCCCAAACCTCAGCCCGGATCAGAGGCATATACTTATGTGATATGTGATATAAACTCTGGACTGTCTCAAGCAGGTCCAGTATCACAGAGCATTGTGTTACTGCTGTTGTCGGGCCCCTTTATTTTACTTTTCAACATTCTATCTATCTGTTAACAAAGATAACCATTTAAAGTAAAAGATGTGTTTTATAATTTGTCAATAAAGGTAGATTTGTAAGAGTGACTGAGTAGTATCCCATGCATAGTATATGAAAGGACTCATTTAACTAAGAGACTCTATATAATACTGTATTTCAATGCTATGAGGTCTCACATTTCTCCATTTGGCTAATGGGTTAATGACTCTTTCATTCATTCTTTTTAAAGTATTTTTATTTCATTTTCTTTTATACATTCAATCATGTTATTTATAGCTTACAAAGTGACTATTCCAACATGTGAGCATTTCTCTCTAGTCCAGTTGATAAAACTATAAAATTATCTTCAACAGATACCACATTTTTTTGTCCCATTAATGCTTTGCCTCTCTATTTTTCTTCTAAATGTTCTTCCTCAGACTTTACTTTTTTCTACATACTTTATCTGGTGTTCACATCCATTTACTGTGTTGAAGTTGACTTAAGCAAGACACATTTACTTTAATAGGTAAGTATTTACCTAATAACTTGTCTCTATAGGAAGAGACAATCCTAAACAGGTTCTTAATATGGAAGTACTTTAGAATATTGGCTTCATTGCAATTTTTGAAACTGTGGAACAAGAGTCCGTGGAGGCAGGTAGAACTAAATACATGAAAAGTAAATGTGTCTTAAGTCAACTTCAAATCAGCTCAGTTCATTTTTGCCTCAGGCATAAATGTTCCAAAGCTACTGCCATAATCCTCAATTGTTTAAAAAGGCACTGGCCTTTTAAATCATTCCAGATTATTTAATATAATCTATGTATAACAGTTATATTTACAGTTTTCCCTTAACTGTAGCAAAGTTTATGTTCACTATTTCAATTAATTTCTTTCCTTTTACATTTTTCAAAAAATAATAAAAGAGGTTATAAGAGCACTGGTTCTGGTATATTTATTTCTAAAACAAAACAAAGAAATGCAATGTAACCACCTGCTCCTCTTCAACTATTTCTCCACAAAGCAATTATAATAAAGTAAAAGGTCTAGTGCAAAAAGAAAAAATAGCAGTCAGGTGAGTATTCCTAGGCCAACATGATGATAATCTTTTTTTTTTCCCAAATGCAAATATGTAGATCTGAATTAGCACATTAGAATCTGCCTTGACCACAGTCAAGAATAAACTTACCAAAGAATTCTAATCTGTTTGACATAAATGTTCATTGATCCACTTTCAACTAGTGGGGTAGTGAACTTTATTCCTTGAGCTACTAATTCAATATTATGTCTTCAATTTATTCTCCCTAGTAGCACTGCAGTTATGTTTTCCAAATAAATTCATATTAAACAAGTCGTCCTGCTCATTAACCCTGCTTGCATTGATTCTTCTCCCTAATACTATCTGAGATGATATAAAGATCTCTTCTTATGTGTCAGTTACACTATAGCAGTTTATATTCTGTTTTAAGTGAAAGCAATGTATCTATTTTAGTTACCCTGTGAGACTTAAATCCTTTGCTTCTAGACACTTATTCTGTCTTTTTTGAGACCATATGCTGTAAAGGGCTCGGGGAATTACTGAACTGCTCATATTTGTTTTGTACCACATTTTATTTCAACAACATATCTTCGGGGAAATTTATGAGCGTGTTTCTTTCTTTCCTCCCTTTGTTTTATTAATTCAATTAAGTGACCTTCAGTTGGAATGCAATGAAGGGCCTTTTAGCTTCCTACTTGAATGTGTTAAATCATAGAATATTTAGAGTGCTATGTTTTAGATCAAGGTACCTCATGGCTGTGTATTATTTCTGTCACTCATAGACACTTAGTATACTTGGGCCCTGATAAAAATAATAAATCACCTTGCTTCTCTTTAGAAAACAGATTTTCAAATTTGAGTTAGAGAATCTGTTTTGTGCCACTCATTTCCCAGAGGAATGTGAAAGAAGGAATAAACTGTAGTGTTAGTAATGGGGATTTGATCATTAACCCCTTGGGTACCAGTGACCTTTAATAGTGAAGGGAGAAAGAGCATGGGATGGCACCAAATTTCCTCTTGGCTCCTTATATATGAAGACAGAAAGAAAAGTTTCTCTATTATCTGACAAGGAGAAGTCAGCAAGGTAATGTGGATAACAAATTCAGAGTGTGAAACACTGTTTAAGAGCAAACAATGTTTGCCTAAACAATCTCTCTTGGGTGGACAAAAGCTGAAATAAGCTTTTTGGGGCATTGCTGGAAGGAAATAAGATCTCTGCACTGGAGTCATGGGACGTGAGATTTGAACTTGTCTTTGTCTTCCAGGTATGTGCCTTTGGTAAATTCACTTAAAACATTCTGGTCTTAGCTTTTTTCTTACTAAAAATTGAGAGTGTTGGATGAGCTAGATCTGGTTGCCAGCCTGTGGGATGTGGATTCTTTGATGACTGTGGAATTGTCATAAAGATTGGAGAATCCATATGGATGTTGTGGCTGATGGAGAGACTAAACAATGTACATGCTCTATAATATGCATATATGTGGGTCCTGCTATTTAAAATATGTGAGCTATACTGCAGTTAACGAAAATAGGCATCCATTAGAAATGTTATATTGATCATAACTTCTGGGTATCATGTATTTTCCTCTTGAAAATAGAAAAGAAAAATAACAAACCACTCAAATTGAGGAGCCAGCAGGTGGTGTGATGGTTGAGAGGCTGGACTCACACGTGGCCAACCATGTTTTGAGTCCTGAACCTGGTAGCTTGCTTTCTCACTTTCTTGCTTGCTCTCTCTCTCTCTCCCCACTCCCCACCCTTGGGTAAATACACATACCCTGTAGCAAATTAAAATATAATAACAATGATAAATAAAATTAAATTCTTAAAAAAGAAATTAAAATAACCACTTGAGTTGAATGCTTACTGTGAGCCAGATGCTGATCTTAGAAACCTACACATCCCTCACAAAAGTCTATGAGGAAAGTATTACTGTCATCCTGCTTTATCAATGAAGCAACTAAAAGGAGGAAGTCCCACATAACACAGCTAGAAGGTCGTGAATCAGGGCAGAGCAAGTCAGAGCCTAAACCACTATAGGAAATTGTCTTCTCAACATAGCTACTCGATCATGTGAACAATATTTTTTTAATTTAATTACTATTTCTGAGAGAAAGTGAAAGAAAGGCACATCCCAACAGAGGCCACATGGTGTAATCCCGCCCCAGTCTCAGTGAGTCTGGACTATATGCACGTAAGTGCCCAGTCGTCGTTCAAGGAGGTCTCAGGACACGAACATGGGACCCTTCCCACATGGATCCAGTCACACCAGTGCTGCACTACCAGTTGGCCCATTGTGAGAATAAAACTGCAACCATTAAAATGTGTCCCAGAATTTAAAGAGTTGGGGATTACTAGTATTTACAATCTTATCTAGTC